>NW_015646384.1:346802-369454 GCF_001515625.1 Sinocyclocheilus rhinocerous | reverse complement strand
TGGGAAGTTCGGATCATTTTACCGACTCGGACCTTTGAGTCTCGTTCAGCAAAATTAACGAATCTTTTCTCGAGTCATTTCGTTTCATGTGTTACAAAACATTAAACATTTTAAAATACGTTGATGGTTGTATTTTTTTGTATTTGATCTCAGTATACCTATCAGTTTTTTTATGCATAATAGTGACCCTAGAATGTGATCAAACAGTTTAAAATAGCTGGGCTAAGATATATAACAATTTTTATAACTGCAGAAATATGTTAATTCAGTACTCACCTAATCCCACCGGTCACAATTGTGACCGACCATGAAACACAATTTTTCACACACTTTTCCAAAAACAATTAAATAAATAATTATTGATTATTTCAAAGGGTTACTAATGACACATCATTTGGATATTTTCATGTCTGGGAAAAATTTAAATAACTGCTTGTTCATCTTTGAAAATGACAATATCACTCTAGTTTCACCCAAACCTTGAACCCGAACCAATGTTTATTTATTTATATATTTTTTTTAATTTGGAAAAGTACATACCTACAGACTTTTGAAATCTTAGGAATATACACTTATGAATATCAGAATAATAACGCTTATTCAAATGTAAGCTTTTCTAAAAATTCAGAGTTCTTTAAAATATAATCTATAACAGTTTAGTGGCATATTAAAAGTGCTGTCAATATTTAATGTAATAATTTTGTATTTTTTTGTAATCCAGCCATGTCGCAATTATTCAACCCTATTCAATATTTTTGAATATTTTGAATTTTTAAAGTCACTTATTTATTTTTAATTTCACTTATGTTTAAACACAATTAAGCATTTGGAAACTCTACAACAATACTGAATTAGCTTGAGCTGTTACACATACATTTAGCTCATGCATGTGCTTACATTGAGTAGCAAATACAGCAAAGTCAAAGAGCTCTCACAAAAACAATAGAGCAGAAATTATATATTAGAAGGTCTATGGCAAGAAGATGCTAAACGTTTCTAGAGACACAGCTGGCAGCCTTATGCATAAGTTTAAAATGTTTCATTTTCATTAACTTTTTTTTAGAACCTCAATAATCAACTTAACCTAATACCCAAATGTGTATTATTAAACTTTCTATAATAGATTACTAATATATTTTTATAACCAAGCAGCAACATGTCTTGCAGGTCAAGGGGGTTGAATAATTTTGATTGCAAGTGTTTGTAAATGAATAAATCCTATATAGAGCCTTAAAACCAACACAGAGTTTGGTTCAGATCTTTTTGGCACCGACCAGTAATGAAAGTGACAACCTGTGTATGGAATCACTGCTGCAAAAACACACAAACCCTCTCTCTCAGATTAGTACAGAGGTGTATATGTGTATGTGTGTGTGTTTGAGAAAGAGTGAATGTGTGTATCCGCACTGTAATGCAGAGAGAGCATTCATCTCTTAGACCATTACACAGTCACTAGTGACATTCCCCTGGGAAAGTTAACTGCACCCTGTGCAGAAACACGCAAACGTGCTTCACACACACTCAAGCATGTTGAAAAACACTTTGTGTTCACTTCAGTCTCTGTAGTTTGTCTCTCACACCAAGGGGCTGTGGCTCTTAAGCTTTTAGCATGTCTCACCTTCACACTCTCTCCTTCAGTCACCTGTTTAAAAGACATGCACACACACGTGCAACCATGTACACATACACAGACAACCTGAGCTTGTATTCACATACAGCAAGCTAAAATACAAGGATGTCACATAGTCATATGGAGAGAATAATAGACACTCCATGTCTTTATACACACATATATAATTTGAGATTCAAGTACACAATTTGTGATCAGTCACAGTGTTTTTCTAAAGTTCATACTGTATGTGCTTGCTTGACTGAATCAAGTGCAAAAAAATATCATTTTGACTTATTGAAAAATAAACAGATTGTAGAAAAGTTATTTCTTATTCATTTGTTGGCCAACCCAAATTTAGCAACTGCTGTCACCTGCCATTTTCTCAGAAAAGTGTTTGCTCTTTTTCCAATGTAAGGGAATGGCGGATCTGTGCGTTTAAGCACAGTTTTGTGGAAATTATCCAAAAATATGGTAAAATATTGATGAAAATGTAAAAATAATATCAAATTAAATAACACATTTTACGGTTCTGTGTGCTAAGTTAAAGAAATGCTCAAGAAACTTGCTGAAAGCATCTTTATGCATTAACAACAAAAAGACATTGTGATGAACTGTACAATGAAAATAGCAAAAAGCCAGCAGATAAAAGTTAATATTAACTGTCCTTGTTAGATTTGCACTGACAGTCTCATTTGCAAAAATAAAGAGTTACACGTAACATACTATATAGCAACAGTCAATGTTAGGGCTCTCACGAGTTGAAAATGTGTTTCACATCCATCTTACGCAATTTGTTGTCCATTATAAACACTAAATCATTTTCTTATCTTTAGGTATACGTTAAAATATTACACAAACTGTCCAATTACTACTTCTTTAAATATGACATGGTCCAATATTATACAAGACAGTTGGCAAAACTGTCACCTAATCTTATGCCACAGCTAAGTTCTCTCAAACTGTAGCATTTGAATGTAAACTGTACTGCAGTGCTTTTCAATAATCTCTTTTCCACAGAGCACAAAGAACAAATACCGAGAGCCGTGAGCAAAACTTTGATGAACTTTATTATTATGGAAATGCACAGTGTGAAAAATGCCATGCACAGAATATATACAAATTTCTGCGCTGCTGATTTGGTTACTCATTTAGCCGAGCCTTTTATTCATTGTGACTAACAGGACACTAATTACATAGATAGTCACCCCAGAGCAAACCAGGCTCGCTCAAGGGCACAACTGCGACAACAATCCTTTGGTAACTCTCCAAATCATGAGTCACTCCCACCTGGGATCGAACCTATGATATTTGCATTTCTAGCCCAGAGCTTTAACTACTAGTCTACCACTATTTAAGACACTGGAGGATTGAGAGCGTTTAAGCACTCACAGAAGAATAGAATCAGGGAAATAAACTTGTGTATACCTTTAATGGCACTTGGTGTTGTAATTTAAGACTAGTGATTACAGAGCCTAGGAACAGAAGAAGCATGCTGTGTAATAATAAGAGTAAGAATAGATACTGGCATTGATACCCCTCAATCTCTCTCTTTCTCTGTCACTCTTTCTCTCACTTTATGTTGTATGGTATTATTAGATGTTACTCTAGGTCTGAGTCATGCTACAGACAGATGGATAGAACAAACAAATGAGTGATAGATAAAAAGGCATTAAAATCATCGAATAAAAGACAGAACGAACAAATGAGTAAAACAATAAATAAATAAATGACAGAAAGAACAAAGTGCTTGGTATTTTAATTAACAACAAATCCAGTAGAATGTACAGCAAAGCTAAAGAAATGCTCAAGAAACTAGCTGAAAGTGGACTAATTGTCTTTATATTTCATCCTTTACAAAAAAAAGACATTCTGAGGAACTGTACAACAAAAACAGCAAGAAGCCTGCAGATTAAATAATGAATGAACAAGCAAACGAACAAACAAATAGAACATTATAGCAAAAGACCATCAGACAGAATGAACGATAGATAGATAGACAGACAGACAGACAGATAGATAGATAGATAGATAGATAGATAGATAGATAGATATGGGTTGCCTTCAGAATGTAGGCTAGATATAGGCAGCAGTAATTTATAATCTAATATAATGCACGCAAATTTGTTCTTTACAGAACGGAGCGGGATCTGAGCGGGAATTGGTTTATGGTGAGCGTGAGCGGAATATTAACGGAGCGCTTGCTTGGGCGGTTAGAGCGACTGAGCGGAGCGCACGTCCATAGAGCGGAAAACGTAGTGGAGCGTCACACCGCTCCGCTTCGCTCACATGCTCTGCTGGGAACAGTGTAAGGCAGCAGGTTATCACCAACTCTTTCATAACAGACTCAAATACCCTCACACACACACTAAGAGACACAGATAGTAGCTCACACACTGTCTGTTTTCCCAAGAGCACTTGTGTGGAGATTGCCTTTTTAAGGTGGAAATCAATAATTTTCTTTTCTTTACCTCCTCCTGCTGCCCCCCTCCCTTTTACTGTCTCCATTCATATTTCTCTTTCTTTTGCTCCTTTTCTCTCTTAGTTGTCAGTCATATCTTTTCACACTGTATAAACAATTCAATTAAAATTTATATTGTAGGTATAGTATAGGTGGTTTTTGTATAGTGCCTTATAATCACCAGTGAGAAAAAGTTAACTCCCTAAAGCCCAGTGCACTTTTTCTGATCACTGAAAGCCCAGACACACCAACGCAACGTCAAAAAACAGTGGAGACAAAATGCAGACTGAAAAGAGAAGAGAGAACAGAAAAGAGAAAATAAATATTTTTTGCCCAGATGCAAAGACTACAGCTAACAGACAAGTATGTTCTTCGCCTGTGTGAGAAGAAATGACTTTGTATACCAGCAGGTGGCAGTAGTCTGTATTTGTTATTCAAAATGGGATACCAGACCAAAGCAGCGCTGGCTTACCATTTTTACATACCATCTCATTCATTACGGACAGGTTCAATGAAAATCATCACAGATGAGATGAGCTTTCCATGTTTGCCATCTTGACTTCATAGGTACCGTTTATCACATGGTTCACCAAGCTAAACATCCAATCATAGTGATCTCTCACACCAACAGGCTCCACTGCCAATTCAACACACTCAATCAGCCAAAAAGCTATAGTTGAGGGTCCGACTAGTGCCAACAGTGCAGAACACATTACAAAAAAACCTGACCGACAAATGCTCAACAATGGACCGGGAATGGCCAATGATGGACCATTTGATGACTTGATGAGTTTCAGAAATGTTGGGTTGAAGTTCTGCAGTATAACAGCAGATGTAGAACTAACAGCACCTGACAATGTTCGGAAAAGGACCAAAATGTTGATACTAGTTGGTCAATGTGATATGCAACATAAACGTCTCGTTAATTAGCATTTCCTTCATTTTGCGATTGTACTAACGAATTTACCTCAAATTTGCTGTTAAGAATGAGCAGCCAACAAATTCCCTCAACTTATTTTTTGTTTTCCAGGCAAAACATTGGTAAAATTACTGCAAGTGCTTGCTTGGTTTGTCTGGTACCATTTTATTTTTTGCACCAATGAGCATGTCAGAACGAAGTCCACTGTGAGCCTTAAGTCATAAAACAGGGGTGTCCAGCAGTGTTCCTGCAGGGCCAACGTCCTGCAGATTGTAGCTCCAACTAACCAACACTCGCTTGGAAGTTTCGACTATTGCTACTTCCCTACTACAGTACAGTAGGTATAAAACATTAATACAATTCATTCCTCATTAAATGTACTTTGATTTCAGATCCAGTGGTTATCCTGAACACTGTGTATAGCTGATTGGAGCTAAACTTTGCAGGATAGTGGCCCACAAGGAACATGATTGGACACCCATGTCCTCAGTCTGATATAAAAAACGGTTAATATTGCATTGTGTTTCTGGGGTCATTTTGTACAATCTGACAACAATCATATAGATGTTTCATAGCGACAGAAATATCACAGAGTAAGTACTGAGCTTAAGACGTTTAGGTAAATTGAGGAGGACACCTCAGGAGGAACCAAATTTCTACAAACAAACACATCTACACTGCTCTGTTACAGAAAAGGACACACAGAGACTACAAAAATCACTGTGCAAACGATTAAACATTGCATCAATCAATTATTCAATGACTAAATTAATAAACACACAAACAAGATTCAGTGGGGGAAACGACTCTCTTATGTGACTCAAATTGACTGGCTTTCTGTAACATATAAACAAATATAACAAGAATTCCATTCCATCAATCTGATGCACAAAAGCACTGCAGTGACTCTCTGCGACTCTCTCTTCAATCTCAGTGGCTCTGACCATAGATAGCAGAGCGCACAGAGCCACCAAACTACTGGGTGGTGCAGGGCAGGGCAAGGCAGGAACTGAGCGCACCTCTTTATTTGGCTTGCCTAAAAATACCTCCAGAGGCCAAGCTGAAAGCCTGGATGTGTGGGCAGATGGCGTGAGGGATTTAAGGTGTGCTGACGGAAGGACAGGGTGGGGACTGAATTATATTAGAAGAGTTTTTGGGGGGACGGGGAGGGAAAGAAAATAATAAAAGGTAAGGAGGTGTTCAAGTGAAAGAAGAAAATACGTATTTCCCATTTGGCCATTACCCCCTCCCCCATTGCAGGCCCCACCCACATTGGCCCCACCCCCTGCAGATCAGCGCAAGCCAGCAGCACTTGAAGGGCTATTTTTTGCCCTGCTTCACTAAATAAGGCCAGGCAGTGTAGGGGAGTGGGTGCAGGGCCAGGGGGGCTCCTCTTTGCCTTGACCCTCGGAGTATAAAAGCTTTGGAGCAGTGGGAGGCTCCTCTGACCAGCCCCTCTGCACACTCCCCGCATGTCCCGTCCAAACGTTCGGCATAAAACATGTTCGAAGTCAACATTATGGCATTTAAGTATTTTTAAGCTAACATTTGTTGTTTTCGGTGACGTGGAGGCGTATCGGTGACGTAATTTTTGCCCTTAATGGCTGCCGTCTCTCATGTGATAGGACAAGGACGTTTATTGGACAAAGTATGGACAGAACTGTCAGGCAGGATGGAATACACAGTGAGGACAAACGAGAAGAACGAGAAAAAACTGAGACAGCCTCATCTCTTGCGCTTTTTTCAGATTTTTTCTTTCGCTCTTTACCTCATATCGACTTCATCCTGGCTCTGTCTTTCTCACTCTTTTTCGGTCTCTCTCTCTGAGCGCCTGTCTCTTATTTAGTGCTGTCAGCATAATGTCCATACTTTCTCCTACTCGTGTTTTCGCCGGTATTGGGGCGTAGCTCTATACGTAGCTCGCTTTTTCTCTCTCAGGACAGGTGGGGAGGTGTTACCGTAGGTCTTTGAGGCCATTTTATCTGACCTGGTCAATTTCGTCCAATATTTTTGATAATTCGCTCTTCTGTTTGCGCCGAGAACACTCCGGTATTGATGGCAACGCTCTGCATTTCTTTTCATCCCCATCTCTTTCTCATCTGTCCACCCCCCCTCTCTCTTTCCTCTCATCCTCAAATTCTCAAACGCTGAATCAGCTGCTTGGGAACGGACGCTCCCCCTGCCTCTTGGATCCACAAACAAGCTGCCTTTCCCCGGTGAGTGTGTGTGTGCGTGTTTGTGAGTAAATACATATACATGCACATACTGTAAGTGTGTTTTACCACGTTTCAGCCTGTCCGGATCTCCGCTTTTCTGTTGATGTATCAGCGTGTGCGTGAGCATAAAAGGGGAACAATCATAGACAGCATGTGCAGCCATCCGGCTCCTATCAAAGTAGTTTTAGCAGCAGTGTTAGCATGCAAAGCTAGCAACTCCACACTGCATCATGCTGAGAGCTACGACCATAGCAAAATACGTTCTTCGTTAGATGACTTAAACTGAAAACTGAGTGATTTTTACATGTTCAGTTTCTTTCTTGAGAAGACTTTTCAAAGTACACTGTAGCGCTTCCACCACTGTTGGCCAATGACATTGATATTTAGCCGTGTGGTGGGCCAGGGAGATGCTTACTTTTCTTTTTCTAATTTTACTTTGATGGCTCGAGGACAGGCATTAGTCCCTGGGCTGTCAGTCATGTTTAAATGTGGAGCGGACAGGAGCTGGGATGGATCAGGTGACATCAGGATGGCAGCAGCTGTTGCTGGTGGTTGGAGCTTTGTGAAGATCTGGATGTTCAGTTAGATGCAGGAATGGTACACCTGCTTCTATGTATGTGTGTTGATTGGCGTGCGAGCCTATTTCCTGGTAATGCTGCTATCTATGGCATTGAGCTGCTGGGGCGACGACTTGTATGAGGAGCCGGTCATGACTCTGTGTGCCAGAGTAGGGTCATAGGGGTCGATTTACACAAACCACAGACTGATATCCTATAAGGAAGGGATGATGTGAGAGGTGGGTGAAAACGGGAGGAGTGGGTTTGAGTTATGATGGGGACTTTTAGTTTAATTACTCAGGAGGACAGTGCTGATGCAGAAAGAAGAGCCACGATTTACTTAGCTATTAGCCGCTAGCGACCGATCGCTGCCTCTGGCAATGCGCTGTTAATGCACCCAAACAGAAAATGAATTTCTAAACAAAATTTGTTTTTTTTTTCTTGTTACTAAACTGTAATTGTCTAAGTGCATTACCAAGACTGTTACTTCTTTTGCTGTCCAATTTTAAAGTCACAGTCTTTCTAACAGTCTAAACTGAATTGAACTTAACTGAATTGTACCTGAATGTAAAACAACAAACACTCTAAATCACGTTTGTTTACAAAATTGTAATTGCATTAAATAGTCTAAAATTTCTTACCTATTTTTCCCTCCTATAATCTGTTTTTAAAGTATAAATTGACTTTAATTCAATGGAATTTTAATTGAATGTATTGAATGCAAAAAGGGTGAATGCTCTAAACTAAGTCAAATTAAATTGAAATCAACTAAATTGTACATAATGAACTAAAAAAAGCTTGATTTTACTGAAGGCACAGTCTTTTTAACAGTCTAATTTGAACCTAACTGAACTACACTACACTATAAAGTGAACTCTACGTAAATGGATAAAAACAAATGCTCTTAAATGACATAAAATGCCGTTCTCTTAACTAAATTATAATAGTCTAAGTGCACCGGAAGACTGTGACTTTATATGTTCTGAGACGGTATTTGTTCTGTTGCTCCTATTAAAGTCGAAGTGCTTTTAACAGTATAATTTTAACTGCACTAAAATGTATGTAATGGATGATAACAAATTATGCTCTAAAATTATTATTATATTGTTTTACCCACATTTAAAGTGCATTAGCAAGACTTTTCTGCTCCTCCTATTAAAACAGGGTGTTTTCAACAGTCTAAACTGAATTGAACTAAACATTTTCATGTGAAAATGCATCTCAATCCAATGACAGAACAAATGTACTGTCAATGCTCAAGCAGCATATTGTGGTCACACTGAGATGACTATGTGTGAACATTAGACAGACAGTGTTGGATTGTGGGACATGTGGAGTGTGATGGGAGAGGCTGCTCTGATCACATGCATAAATATGTCCTGCTCTGTATGCGTGCTATGACTCGCCGAGCGCCTTTGAATTCTCATCTACAGCGCACGCAGCATGTAGGCTAGTGTGTTTAAGATAGTATCGGATCACTCACCCAAAATCCCTCTTGCTTTTTTATAGTAACTATTCATATTTTTCACTTTTGCTTATCTATGACCAAAAGTAATTAACGCTTGTTCCATAAAGGATTCAGCCGTATGGTGTTATAAACCACATGGTGGCATTGGATCAGAGACGCGGTCTGTTCCTCCTCTGACTGCCCTCTGCTGTAATTATCAGTCACATATCATTCACACTACCTCTCTTTCTCTCTCTCTCTCTCTCTCACACGCACTCATTGAGTACAACTGCAGCCATATATTCCTGCAGTCTCGCTCCTTTTCTCATAATTATCTTATTTTTACACAGGATGGACTGGTAAAACCCTTTTCCTCTCTAACACACACAGGCATATGCAAACTAACCCTCGGTAGATTTGCTTAACACTCTTGAGAAAGGCTTCATTAGTGGAGTGACATCAGCGACGGTCTAATTCATTAAAGTAGCGAGTCAGCTGAGCAGCATTTGCTTATAAATTGGTATTGATCAGAGTAGGAAGGAGAGCAGAGGGGATTTTCAGGTGAAAGAAGCTCTTAACACACACACACACACACACACCAAGGACATGCCATACACTTATATTGTTTTATATAAAGTTAAAAATAATTACCTACAGGCTGACCTTAAGACAAACCATGACTCTATATTTTGAAGTTAAGTCCAAAAATTTTAAATAAATAAATAGATAGATAATTTTACTTCTAAGAATATCCACAAATTTAATTCACTTCTAAGAACAATCTTGTTTTTAAATTATAGCTGTGTAAAACCACACACACTCACATTAGATATCTAAATAACCCAATGTCATATAGATATCTAGATATCTAAATTAACATGCTATTGACTTCTACTGTTTGCTTATTAAGAATGTTTAAAAATATATTTTAAATGAACATTAAATTAAGATTATTAAAGTAAGATTTTTGTCATTTTTGTCCAGTTTAGCTATCTTCTGGATTCATTTACATAGCTACATAAATGAGGATATACTGCACGCAAAGGATTTTTAGCATTTTTGAGATTTTTTCTCCCTAGAATTTTAGAAAATTTGTTCTAATATAATAATTAAATAATTTATTGAAATAATTTTTTATGCATCCCTTCATGCATGAATGTCAAAAAAGTAACCTGCAATTTACACACTTGTCCAATAGCTTAATACCACTGTTTGAGAAAGGAGAGATTTTTAAATTTCACCACATATTTGTCTTTTATTTTTTTAGGCTAACTAAAGTACACTGTTAGAAAAAAGGTGCAAAATTACCTTAAGGTGTAGCACATATCCTTCAGTGGTAGATATTGTACATTTCTGCCAAAATGATGTTCTTCTGAGGATGTTGTGCTTTTAAAGATATAATTTTTTGCACTATTTTTATATTTCTTCACACCCAATCACCTAAGCACTACAAAGGTACATTTGTATTTGCCATGCCAATAAAGCACTTTATACTGTAAGTGACTGGAGAGAGAGAGAGAGAGTAAAAGGGTAAGAGACAGTATGTGCTTGCATGTGTCAGGGGTCACAGAGACCGAGAGAGAGAAGGAGGGGTAAAGGTAGCGATTGAATTAGGAGGAGGAGGCGTGTACTGGCTCTATAGGCTGTGCATTATAGATGATGAGAGAGAAAGAGAGAGAGAGGGAGCTGGACAGGAGAGATGTAGAGAGGGCAGGTCAGGCACGTTTATTCCCCATTCATTTCCAGACATCAGAAGATCAGGGTGCACAGCAGCCCTCCGCTACACCTGAACTTTCTCACTACATGCATGTGAGGAGAGAGAGAGAGAGAGATGGGGCAGAGAAGGGAGGAGGGAACCGAAAGAGTGTAAGACAGAATGAGAGAATGTGAGGTAGAGAGAAAGACTCAGACAGCAGAACAGAGAGAGAGAGAGAGAGAAAAAGAGAGAGAGACTGCAGAGGCAGCACCTGGGACACTGAGAGGAAAAGCTAGAACACTTCTTCCTGTTTGCCCTTTATTGTTTTATTCCTCCTTGTGGTGCATTGGCCCATCTGAAGCAGGGGGACTCTACCTGACAGCTACCCACTAGGTAAGCACCACATCTCTCTCTTTCTCTCTCTCTCTTTCTCTCCTCTCGCTGCAGCTGTACCTCTCGGGCTGACAGTCAAGGTGAATCGTGTGTGGCTGCGCTCTGCGTAGACTAAGTGAAAAACTGCTCTTCCAGTAAAACTAGCACATGCTGCCTGGTGTGGGGGTGTGTGTGGGTGTGTGTACAGCAATGCAGTTTTTGTAGGGTGAAGAGGAAAGAAGAAAAACTGTATGAATCTATCACATCTGAGATTCGTATTTGCCTTTCTGAAGTGTCAAAACGGAGAGAGCACCTCCTGATGTTATGTTTACGGACTTCGGCTGGCTTATTGAAGTGAAATGACGTGTAAAAACCCTCAACGTTAGTGACCTGACCTGTAAAGTCACAAGACCATGCAATTTCCGGGATATAATTGGCAAAAAAAAAAAAGACACTATATGCTGGTGCGGCGTGAAAATGAACTGCGCCGTCTTGTGACATTTGTATGCAAATTGGATGTAAAGTTTTAAAAGTGCAAAGGACGCATCTGTGTGTGGATTTGTGTGCCGTTCAGTTGGTAAAACAGTAATTAGTGTTCATCACCTTTGTGGTTTGGCCCGTAAACGCTGATATTTGTGGATTATTAGGATTGAATGAAATACATTTGTCCATGTGCCCATATATCCTGCTTGGTAGACATACTTCTTTATATGCCCATATGAACAAGAGCAGCTATGGAATGTAAAGAAGTATGTATCCCAGGTGAGAGAAAAAACGGGGCTGAGGAACACACACATTCTTAAGGAATTACTGAGTATCTACAAGGACCGGTGTTTTTACTATAGGTTTGAATGGTAATTTTGTGTTTAAGCGGTTGGGTGTAGAATGCAAATTAAAATTTGTCTGATATGAGGTTACGAAAGACAACTCTTGGCCTAATAGTGAGTGTATGTTACTGTTAAATTGGCTATTAACTAATGATGTACAGGGTGACGTGATGCAATGATCGCAGAAGCGCTTGGGTTTCTATGGAGTAATCAGACGGTGGTTGCCTCATGTCGAACACACACAGACAGCAGTTCAGATGGTGCAGTGAACAAATGCTTACTAATGAATAAAATCGGGGAGGAAGAGAGAGAGTGAAGAAGAGAGAAAGAGAGATAGAGCTTTCACATAGCATCAGAGTGATACTGATGAAGCCCCTGGGGAGAAGCGTCTTTGAAATAATTTATAACAAAGTCCAGTTGCTTTGACTGCTGGACATTTATGTCTGTGGTTTCTTGGTGAACGTGAACATCCCAGTTTTGACACAACTGGTTATGATGACCTCTGCTCATCACTGGGAACACATTGGCCACTGCTATCTCCACTATTTATCCTACTCAGTTAGCTGGAAAGGACTTTTACCCAAATGTTTTATTGTTTCGAAGAGATGTAATGTTACAATACTCGAAAAAATGGCCAAAACGCAGTTGCATATTGCGGTAACGAGTTAATCCCGCAAAGCAAAAAAGTGTATGGCTGAAATTTGGTAATTAAGAACTACAGTGTAATCTTTGTGTAGTTTTATAAATTTATATCTACAGAAACTTGAAAAAAAAATTGTCCACGCAAAAAAAAAAAAAAAAGTAATTAATTAATTAATTCAAAAATAAATAAAGTAAATTAATTAAAATAAAAATTACCCACACTTAATGCAATCATGATTATTCATTAAAAATAAATATATATTACCATCTTACAAAAAAATTTTTTTTATGCAGAATAAAATAAAACAGACATAATCTGTGCAGGCTACACAGGCACCTTCACTTCAAATGGATGCGCTTTACCAACCGTTTTGTCCTCCTAGCTTCTGGCAGTCTTGACACTTCATTAATAAATGTATATATTTCATCTCCACAGAGTCTCTGTACTCACAGAGGGACTAAGTACATAGATGAACTTTTGAATAGACAGGCCCAGCTGTCCTGCTTTTGTATCGAGTGTGTGTCTGTGTGTGTGTGTGTGTAAGCACTGCTGGGGAATATTCACTTAGCCTTTAGCAGCAGGGCAAAGTAGAGTCTTGATGTCTGTGGACTGTGTTACGGGAAGCTGTGTGATGGTCAGAGGTGGTCAGAACCCGGTAAAGCACGTCCGCTGACACCCACAATCACATCAGAGGATGTGCAGGCTACACCAATACTGAGCTGAGCAGGGCTTGTGTCGATCTGACCTGCGTTATGAATGAAAGAGTGTAGACGAGAATGAGATTTTGGAGAGGTATGCCCCGAAAAGTGGGCGAGACATCTTTAAACAGTTATAATGGTTGCTATGCATTAGTCGTTTGAGGCCTTCAGTGGGTCAGTGTAGGACAAAGTAAAGCGAGACAACGCAATTCAGAAAATACGGTTGAAATAAGGAGAAAAAACTGATGAAAGTGGGATAAGCCTCCCATGGGATGACTGGAAAGAGAACGACTGACAGAGAATGGACGATATGTACGTAGATGAGCGAATCACAGAAGGAGATTCATGGGATAGACAGAAGATAGGTCAGGCTGTGAACTGTGTGAATGTGAAATGGCATGTATATGAGGTGGAGAGAGAGCGAGGGAGAGGCTGGATTGATGATGGCGGTGTTCCGGCAGACGGGCTGTGAAGCTGCTGGACGGAGGGATGGAGGGGGCTGGGAGGTGTATTGTTCTGTCACTTTTCCTGTGTCAGCAGGTGGAAGCGTTCATCAGGACATTAAATATGCAACAATGCTGACTGAGCCAGTGAGCTGAGACAGCCAAAGCCCAGCACTGAGGGGACTGTAGGGGCCAAGGGGCCCACTAGAATCCCCGCACACTTACTAGTCCCAGTTTAAATAGAGGACAAACCCAGCCGAACGCTGTATAAACTAGGTTTCCAACAAGCTATTTGTCGGTCTACGCTTGTAATACAATCACAGCCAATAAAAAGATATTTGATGTTTAATGTACTGTTATGAAGAGTGTGGCTTGGGATCAATGGGTTGTGGGGCCACCCAGTACAAAAATAGAAAGCAAGTGAATGACAAAATGTCTGATCACTCATTGCATGTCATAAGTAAGATTTAAAGATACGATTTGGAAGAAATAAACTCAATGTTAGGACATAATGTAGGAGTTGCGGCAAGTCTATAATTTTGCACATACAAGAAGGCATATATAGACAGCTAATGAGTAATTAGGGGAAATATTAGTGGGGGGAAAACGTTAAGGCTTTAAATGTCTAATTTTGCCACTTGAACTTAAGAAGGTTGAGAGAACAGGAAAAGATGGATACAAGGAAGAATAATTACAAGATAGTGTTTACAATACATTCAAACATTTGGAGTCAGTACTTTTTTTTTTGTAAAGAAATTCATACTTCTATTCAGCAAGGACAGATTAAATCGATCAAATACATGCAGTTCTCTTGTTTCTATTCATCAAACACTCCTAAAAATCTTTAAAAGTATGAAGGTTTTTTTTTTAACAAAATGAATACTTTTATTTAGCATGGAAGGACAACTGAATCGATCTACAGTGCCAATAAAGGCATTTATAATGTTATAAAAAACTTCTATTTCAAATAAGTGCTGTTCTTTTAAATTTTCTAATCTTCAAAGAATATGAACAAAAAATTTATCATGGTTTCCACAAAAGTATTAAGCAGCACAGTTTATGTGAAGACTGATAATAAGAAATGAAATGGTGGAAATTCAGCTATGCCATCACAGAAATAAATTACATTAAAATATAAATACATAATATATTAAAATATAATTTCAATGTAAACAATATTTCACAATAGTATGAATGAATGAATGAACCTTACCAACCCCAAACATTTGTATGGTAGTGTATATGTGTATAAATGATCACATACAATCAAATGGAAGTAGAAAAGTGATTGACAAAAATAAAAAAATAAATAGAAGAATAAAATAAATGGAACTAATAAGGCAAAAAAGCGAATAAGCAGATATAAAAAGCTTTTAAAATAAAGTAAAAAATTAAACGTAGTAGGGAGAGAAGAGAATTACATGACCTGAGGAACAGCCAGAGCATGCTAACATCAAAGTAACACATCTGACCTAAAATAACTTCAGAGATGCCAAAAGAAATCAAGTCATTAAATAAATAGAGTAGCGTTTAATGACATAACAGTAGATCTACAAGCAGTAACATCCCACTAGAAAAACACACATAAATTGGCTTGAGTGTAACGTGGTAAATCATATATCCTGTACATGGGTAGTCGCACTACGAGATAAAGTAAATTCTGAGAATGATTCACTTGGCACGTGTGCCAAGTGGAGAGGCAATAATAGTGGAGATAAAAAGAAATATTACCGGGGAGGTTTTGGGGTTTGTTAAATCATAAATCGGTGTCTGATTTGCGATATTATGAAAAATATGTTGGCTGATGGTGTCAGGTCGAGAGCGGTGATTAAGTGCAGCGCAGTCTGGAAGTGATGCGGGTGTGACTGTGAGGAGGCAGATAAATCAAGGACAGTTTATCAAGACGGGAAATAAGGAGGCCGGTTACAGAGCATAACATTATTAGTCTTCCTAACACAAGTGTGCTGAAGGATTGGGCTCAGTACTGACACGTAATGAAAGGAAACCGTAGCACAGGATGTGACGCTTTTGTGCCTTTCAGAGGCTTTAATTCAGCAGCATATGGAGAGCAGGTTTGATGGACACCCGAGTGCAGGGGTGTACTGGGACGGGAACATAACAACCTACAATGTATAATCACATATGTATCACACATGCAACTGTATGCATCACACTACTGATACATACTATCTAACTGAAATACGCTAGCGTACAAATGGTTGGATTTGGTAAGATTTCATATGATCCTTAAGATTTTTTATGTTTTTGAAAGAAGTCTCTTATGCTCACCAAGGCTGCTTTTAATTATGAAATATATAAAGTAAAAAAAATAATAATAATATTTTGAAATATTATTATAATTTAAAATAACTATTTTCTATTTGAATATATTATAAAAAGTAATTTACTCCTGTGATGCAAAGCTGAATTTTCAGCATCATTACTCTTTAGTGTCACGTGATCCTTTAGAAATCACTCTCTGCTGATTTGCTGCTCAAGAAACATTTATTATTATCAATTTTGAAAACAGTTGTGCTTCTTATGTATATGTTTATACATGTCTTTTCTTTCACTTTTGGTTAATTTAATGCATTCTTGCCAAATAAAAGTATTAGTTTATTGAAAAGTTATAGTTCTGGCCCCAAAATTTTAACTATAGAGCAGTGTTGCCAAGTCCGCGGTTTTCCCGCGGAATTGGGCTACTTTAACACTGTTGCCGCGGGTTGTGTTTCGTGTCTGCGGGTTGAAGCGACTCCAAAAACATGATATTTATCCCCAGGAATGTGAATTTTAGCAGGGGAACCCCGCCAAAAACGTGTATTTTTTTCCCCCCCTTTAAAAGGCAACAATTATGCAATAAAAAAAGAATAGTATTAAATCAGTGCATGATTAGGTGTTCGAAAGAAAATATTTAAGCCCGTTACACGTCACTTTTCAATAAACTATCAGAATGCATTTGTTTGCATTTGCTTTATGATTTAATTAACTTGACCTGCACTCTCAGAAAAAAAAGGTACAAAAGCTGTCACTGTGGTGGTACCTTTTCAAAAGGTGCATGTTTGTACCTTTTAGATCAGAGGTCTCAAACTCAATTCCTGGAGGGCCACAGCTCTGCAGAGTTTAGCTCCAACCAGCTCCAAATCACACCTGCTTGGAAGTTTCTAGTAATCCTGAAGACCTTGATTAGCTGAATCAGGTGTGTTTGATTAGGGTTGGAGCTAAACTGTGCAGAGCTGCGGGCCTCCAGGAATTGAGTTTGAGACCAATGTTTTAGATACGAATATGTACACTTTAGGTACTAATATGTACCTTTAAGGTACCAATATGGAGTTTTTGGGTACAAATGTGTACCTTCTAAAGAGGTACCGCCCCAGTGACAGCTTTTGTACCTTTTTTCTGAGAGTGTGTCCTTACGTTTTAATTTACTTTCATTCCCAATCATGTTCGGTAGCAGTCGAGGAAACTCTGCAGGCTTAAATATGTGGCCTAATGATGGTGACATTTTTCTCCCAGTCCATCCATCCTTTGAGTGTGTGTTGTAAATTTATGAAGTTAGTTTCCAACAAAAATACCTTATAAATCTGTACTTTTTAATCACACTGCATTTATCAATGCTTACTCTGGAAAAATTAAACTGCACCGCAATTTAATTTTAAAATGAGAGTATGTGTTGACACCCTAAAGTACATTTCTGAGTCTGTAAATCAGCAGCATTTGGTATTCCAAGAGGAGGAGCTGGGGACAAAGGTCTGGTCTCAGGAGAGTGTGGCAGGATGAGATCAGTGTTTGATCCAAATCTTCTGTGCCTTTAGCCAACCTCCTTGTCCTGTGCTACCATTGGGGGCTCATCAAGCTGTCAATCAAACAGTGTGTGTCAGTGTGTCAATGCCCTCTGTTTGAAACCCTAGAGAGCTGCCTTGCTGCCTGTTGCCTTGTGCAGCAGTATCTGAACTGGAATTCAACCTTGTGGGTGACTGATTTTGAGTACTCAAAAAAGGGCTTATACATAGCTCAAATAGTGCAGTACAAATTAAAAAAATATAAAAAAAATTAAAATACAAACAGAGCTTTACACACAGAAAACATGGGAAACTCGACTCACAATTGATCATGACCGTGTACAGCGATATAAGAGGAAGGATGCAAAGTGCTAAAATATCAATAGTTTGGATCAGTAATATTTTTTAAAGAAATTATGTTATTCACCAAGGATTTAAACTGATCAAAAATGACAGTGAGCATTTACAAAAGACAGCTATAATATTTCTGTTTCAAATAAATGCTGAATTCAAAGAATCATGAAAATAAAAATGTTTCCACAAATATATTAAGCAGAGCAACTGTTTTCAACTTATATTATCAACTGATAATTATCACAAATGTTTCTTGAGCCGCAAATCAGCATATTAGAATGATTTCTGAAGGATCATGTGACACTGAAGACTGGAGTAATGATGCTGAAAATTCAGCTTTGCATCACAGGAATGGCATTAATTTTAAAATATATTAAAATAGAAAAGTTAATTTAATAGTAATGTTATTTTATATTATATGTTATTTAATAATGCAAGTAATATTTATAAATGAATAAATAAAAATAGAATGTATAGACCACTAACATTTAAGCAATAGTGTACATTTAGGGTAAAATAACCCGTTTTAAATGTGCTAAATTATTTTTCAAAACTTTTCATAAATAATAAACAAACAATAATTATACATTTATAATATCATATAATAAAATCCCAGATTTCCGCATTTCCTCAGCCTACAATATGATCTCTTAAAAAATGCTTCCTACAGAGGCAGCTCACAAATGAATATTTCCACAAGGCAGCAATTTAAAACTATTTAACCAATCATGTAGGCCATTATTCAGCTGCAACTGACTATGAATGAACAAAAGGTTGAATTAACCTATAGAGAACAAATCAAGCTTTGAAATCTTTTTTAAATGCTTATGTCCTGTGTCAGTGTACGCAAATCGCTGCGTCTCCACGAACCGGAAAAATTCCTATGCGGTGCAACACACAGGCTCACACACACACACACACACACACACTGCTTCAGTGCCACTCGCACGGAACACTCAAACCGAGGATCAATGCGTTGGTAATTTGTTTCAATCAATTAAAGCGACATCTGCTGGCATTTAAACCCCAATAACAGTCAGCCTTATCTAGAACATGCTCCCACTGCAGAAAAACAGAGAAGGAAAGAGAGAGACATGCTGTAATGTCCTGCGAATATAATTATAGAATATAACAGTATAGCTGAGTATCACAGATGGACATATTATTATGGGCTGTAATTTTTCTTTTAGCTGAGCTGAGGGCATTTTCTCGGTGGGAAGTTTGCCGTATGACATCATAATTAATATTTCCCATCACACTGGAGTTGTTGGAAGAGCTCAACATTTCCTAACACCAGCTACAGCAGCAAAATCACCCAGAGACGAACATGCGCTGCATTCTTCCAAGTGCGCTTACATCCAACTCTCCCAAAACGTCCTGATACCAAATGGATGTTCTTCCCAAAAATTAGCATGTTGGATAATTAAAATTCACTGGAGCTGTAAACCAGGAGGAAGTAATTAAAAGAACAAGGGCACTCTGACACAAAGCTTCATTCCTGAAGCATTAATTCATTAATTCCTGTACTTTTTTCTCTCTCTCTTTTTCTGATATGAAACCGGAGTCGTTCAGTGCTGCAGACTGCATGCAGCAATGTGGCTCACATTCAGCCTGAAGCATCTTCTTCTTAACTGAAATAAGTTCACATTACACAGCCACTGCAATTTCAGCAAATTCATTACAAACAGTAACTACAGCATTACTACATTGTAATAACTATGTAATTGGCATATTAATGTCAGAAACGGCCCTGGACACTGTAGCATTTGAGAGTGGTGGGTGTGTGAGAATGGTAAAAATCTCCTGCAGTGGCCTATCTTTCCTCTCCCAGGGCTCTCGCTCCTGCAAAGTCAAATTCACTACCTGAGAGTTCAACGCACATCCAGCAATACTGGCCGCCATAAAAACACATTCTGTATTGTTCGCACTACCTGCAGGGACAGAGAAAATATTTATGGTTGGAATAAAAAGTAAACAATGCAAAAAAAACAAACGTGTGGAATAAAAAATTTGAACATTTGTAAACGTAGAGGAGACTTTAAATTTCCTATACTAGCCCACAGTATATCATATTGCTAAAAATACTGCTATTTTCACTTAGTGTAAATAGAATCCATTGCTAATACGAGATTTGAAAAGAGAGGAAAAAAAAGTTCTGCAAAAGGCAGGATCGAACCCGGGTCGATCGCTTACTAGCCCACAGTATATATATTATATCTATCTATCTATCTATATATATATATATATATATATATGCTGTGTGTATACGTCTGTGAAGTATATATAGTTTTGGAAATAACATTTATTCTAATTTTTAAACGTTAAATCATACAGTTTTTATTTTATAACTACAGTTACAGTTGTATCTGGCCTCACAGCCATGGAAAATTACATAATAATGTCGACAATCAATCAATGAACCAAAATGTTTACATAAATTTATATATTATGTATATAAGTCAGACTGTTAAATGAGTATAAAAAAATATTTTCACTCTTCATATTTTGACGCGATCGACCCGGGTTCGATCCCGCCTTTTGTCAAACTTTTTTTTTCTCCCTTTTCAAATCTCGTATCACATCGTAAAGGCATTTATTTTCAATAAAAATTAAGGAAATAATCAAAAAGTTGAAATTGTGTTTTCTGACTTGTTATAATGTTTTCTGAATTGTTGTTGTGCTTTCTGAATTGTTATTTAGTTTTTTAGACTTGCATTTGCATTTGTAATTTGTTATTTTGTTTTCAGAATTGTGATTTGCTTTGCACTTCTCGGCCACCGTACACAGCCCTTTAAGTGCACATATATTTCAGAGGTGCAGCGTAAGGAGGAACCTAGTTAACATTCCAGCACCGCCGTGCAGGGTGTTAGCCAAGTGCTGAGAACATTACTGAGAGAGAGAGAAATTAGGAGATTGAGTGATAGAATGCAGGGTAATAAGGAAGGACATTGGGGAAAGAAGGGTAAGGTGATCCTAAAGAAGTTTCAGTATAGAGAGACCTCAAAAGAGTTCTCAGTGCTGATCTATATATTCATCATATGCATTGCAGAGTTTCACTGTCTACTGCTGTGACATTAGACTGACCTCATTGCATTTACAATAGGGCTGAAAATAGAGCCGTAATAATAAGAGCCTGTGTATGAATTAGCACACAGTAGAACATATTCGGTAAAAAAAATTAAAAAAAAAATCACCCAAATTTTTCTCAATGTAAATGGAAGGTTAAAAATATAAATCAACATGTCTTTTACTGGGAAACAGCAACACGGATGGCTGACAATCTTAGAAACAAAATCTAATTTTAACCAAGCAATAAATACAGTTTTAGGATTTGGAAAAAAATGCTAAACAAATGTTATGACAAAATAAAAAATTAAGATTTAATACGATTTTTATAATATGTATAAACCGTTTGTACAATGAATTGAATTAACCTATTAATGTAAGAATATTTTTACAGCATGTATGATTTACACTGCTTGCGTTTCATGAATAAGTCCTGTGTGTTTAAGCATATTCTTCTATGTGATTTCAGACAGCACACACTCAGAGACTCTCACAACATATGACCTCAGCCCTGAGTGTGTGTGTGTGTGTTTAAACATACAGGCGAGCTTAGCCCTTATCCGTTCAATATGCAGACCCTTCCACCGGCCCCTGGCCCCGTTCTCACTGTCATTGTTTCAGGTGGACACACATTTAAACAGTCTCTCTAACACTAGGTTTTTCTCTTTGAACACTGAGGGAGAGAGGGGGCAGACACCACACAGCTGCGTACAGTACAAATCGTTTCAGCCAGATCACTTTTCCACTTCAGTTCCTCTCCATTTTTTTCTTTTCTTCATCTTTTTATTCTTCTGTCCTTCACTGGTGAACTTTTATTGTGAGTGTGTGTATCTAAAGCTCTTATGCTGTTTCCACACTGCTTGTAAGTTGTGTTTGTGCAAGGATCTACGGCCTGAGATGTGATGAAACGGCCCGAGTGTTGACATTAGAGGTTTGCATTCCCGCGGCTCTCCCACAGGAACCGCGGGACCCGACCGGATTTTTTGCGCCACGGGATTAAATTCCCGAATAAAATGCGGTAGCGGTCGGTAACTCTGGTGTAATTTGAACGGGAGCGGGCGGTCTAACAATATCCCGTTCCCGACGTCCATTTAGAACAGCATATCTGTGCTTTATTCTTATTGACCACCGGTACAGCTTGCGCTCAGGATTGTTATGCACGCACTGCACGCATGCTTTTACCGTCACGCGTTTTATTTGCGTGGTCTGTGCGCAGCATGTGCATAACGATGCTCAGAGCAGGCTGTACCTGTGGTAAATATACGGCCCTCAAACAGAGCAGGCAGGTTGTCGATGAGTGGCAGAGCAGAATAAGGATGGAGCAAAGTGTGGATGCGCTGTCCTTGAAGGACGTTCAACTCGGTTTTGTTTATATTTTGCTTAGCCTTTAATTTTAAATGAAAGATGTCTATTTATTTATTTTTCTCCGCGACACTTTTCCTACTGTGTACAACAAAGTGTTAAACAAATTTAGTATTTTGACAAGACAAATAAAAATAGCTAGGCTATTTCTGTACAACCTACATTTTTTTTTTTTTTCTCTGACCCTTTTTCCTATTGTTTTA
>NW_015646384.1:328832-345318 GCF_001515625.1 Sinocyclocheilus rhinocerous | reverse complement strand
ACAATTTTGTGCAGAATACACTTTTATTTGTCAGCCTATCTCTCTTTCTTTCAGTAGCGGAAATTTAAATGTGAGATTCTGGAAACTTAAAGAAAATTATTCTAAGCGGACAGCGGGTGAACAAAGAGTGAATATATAGCGGGAGCGGGTGGGTGCGGAATAGAACCTTGCGGGAGCGGGAGGGAGCGGGACCACCCTTTGGCACTACCGTTCAAAAGTTTGGGGTATATACTCTTTTTTTTTTTGGAAAGAAATTAATACTTTTATTCAGCAAGGATGCATCAAATTGATCAAAAGCGATAGTAAAGATGTATCACAGTTTCCACAAAAATATGAAGATGCACAACTGTTTTCAACATTGATAATAATAAGAATTGTTTGTTGAGCAGCAAATCAGCATATTAGAATGATTTCTGAAGGATCATGTGACAATGAAGACTGAAGTAATGATGCTGAAAATTCAGCAGTAACATCACAGGAATAAATTATATATAAAAAAAAAACAGAAAACAGATATTTTAAATTGTCTTAAATTAAATGTCTTGATTTACTGTATTTTTGATTAAATAAATTCAGCCTTCTATCTTAAATCTTACAGACCCCAAACCATTAAACCATATTTTCTATTCAAACAGGAACTTGGCATGATACTTTTTTTTTTTTTTAAATAGCCATAACTTAGTTTTCATCACAGCTGTTAAGCATGATTCGCTATGCTAGTTGGTTGCAGGTGGCATTAAGATTATTACTTTAGAAAGTGTTTAACTGGACAAAAATCTGTAGTGAAATGTTAGTCATCAATATATTTAGTCTGTTTTAGTCTGTGTTTCATGAGAGTAAAGGAGAGTGTAAGTTGAGAGCGAAAGAGCAAAAACTAGGAGGAAGTGGGAAAGCACATGTCTGAAATTACATACTATCAGAGCATCTACTGAATTTGAGTATGTGTGTAGTATGAATACAATCCAGACATACTGCATCAGCCTGTTGGCACTGTCATGTGACCTATAACATCAACTGCATTACTTTTCCATGACATACATCAGAGGTGCCCAGTCTTGTTCCTGGAAGACCAATGTCCTGCAGAGTTTCCAGGAACAAGACTGAACAACCACTGCCATACATGAATATGACGATCTCTCATGGCCTCACAGGATCGTCTGGGTACTTTTTTATGAATACTGCATATTAGTACAGCTTTTCACATTCTAGGGAAGTATGCATATTCTTTGCTATTAATTGAAGCATCTATGACGTCCTTAAGATCTGCCATAAATTGATGTCATGATGCAAGTCAAACATTTCCAAAAACACACTCTCTACGTGTATAACCTTTTATGGTGCATCTTGAGCACTGTTATTTTAGTATAATTTATATGATATTATAGTATTTATTCATATTTTGAATTTATTAATATAGAATTTGAAAATATTCCAATTCTAAAGGCAACATATTTACATTACTGGTTTTCCCCCTTCAACTCTCTCGCATCCATTCACTAAATCATTTTCTGTTTTCCTCTGATTCTTGAGTCAGACCTCTAAGATATAATGAAGGTCATAAGGACATGAGAAAGCTCCTTCAGTACCAATGAGTGTGCACTGACCTTCAGTGTGGTGGAGACCTGTCAATAACAGTGTGCGCACTTGCTTCAGCTGCTGCTTCTCGTACTGCAGATATAAAGATTTCAACACTGCTCTATTCCACATCCAGGCTTCTCTTGGTGAAAAATGGACAGACGATGTGATAAAAGAGAGAGAGAAAGAGAAAAAATAACGGTGCTGCAAATTAGAGTGGATAAGAACTTCCACACAACCACAATTAAGATGTTGCAATTAGATGAAAATGTTACACCCCGGAGTAAAAGCCTCTATTAAACCAGATTACAGTGGCCCAAAGGTAATAAGAATATTAGACCCCCCTAGAGTAACAAAAAAAAAAAGTAACAGAGAAAGAGCAAATGATCTAGACGATTCCCACTGATCCAACATCTGCAGAGAGAAGCATAAGTAAAAAGGAATTAAATAAATAATAATAAAACAAAATCCAAATTGATATTGATTTCCTTGAAAGGTGTTCCCGATAGATTAAAAGGTTAAGAAATAAAACCGCTTTGGGGATTACATCATTCAGAAATTAAATCAAAGATTTGCAAAACAAAGATGCCAGTAATCTCAGAGTAATCAAAACAGGATAAAACAGTGTTTAATTAGACAAAACTGATATTGAGTGGTGGTGCTCTTATGTGAGTTTTAATCTGACACTCTTGATCATTTATAGTAAAGGTGATTTTATTAATAGTAAAAAAAAAATAATTATAAAAAAGAATAGGCCTTCCAGCTAACAAGTTTTGCTTCCCAGAATATTATGGGGATGTCAGTTTAGTGTTACAAAAAAAATAACATTTAAAAATAATGCTAGAACTAAGGTTTTTCTACTGCGCGTTTTTTAACAAACGAAGCATTAACACATATTAGACTGCACCCCATAAACACAATCAAGCCTATAAAAAAAACAGTCAACCACCCCTTTAAAGTACAAAACATTCAATTTCCATAAGATATGGGACCCTTTTCTCATTTATCTTGGGGTTGAAGAGACATGATTATTAAAGTTGGGAATCCAGAATTTAGCGTGCAAACGTTGAAAGGCTACCATATTGTTTTGTATTTTCATGGCTATACTGTATTTATTTCTATTTTTATTTATTTATATATATTTTGTTTTTTTTTGAGTAATAACTTACGATCATGTCCATATCATTTGTTTATTTGTCTTGTTAAATTTGCGCAGCTTGTATTGATGTTTTGGATTTGTGAAAAGCCTGCCAATGTCAAAACCTGCAATCAAAAATAATAATAATAATAATGCTAGAACTGCTGCACTTCCTCAGACAATTTGCACAGTGACATTTTTGTGATGGGACAACCAATGTTCCTATCATTTACTGTCTCTGTTGATATGAATAGCAAAAAGGCCAAACGAAACAATGAAGTATATGAACCAATGTGGGAATAAGGGACCCTGTGTGATTAAACAGGCCCACAGACCACAATATACAACAAAATGCAGCTTCAAAACCAAAAACCAATTAACCGTTTAATGAACAGTGAATCAACCTAAATTCTGACACTTTGTTCCGCTAGAGGAGAGTCAAAAAGCTGACTACTGTCTACTGTATTTGTAGCGGTCTGCTGCCTGGATCAGCCAATCAGGGCAAGAAAAAGTGCTGAGTAAGGGCCTACGCTAGCGCTCACATCCGAATGCAGAGAAGCCAGCACTGCAAACACACTGCAGCACGCTCAGCACCTCTTCCCACATCATCTGCCTTATCTGAGGGCACCTCCAAAACTCTAGCCCCAGGCTTTTGCGAAAAGCCAGGCCCAAACCACCAGCGCTGAGGTCGCTAGTTGCGCTAGTGTGATTAATCTCTTTTCTGAGAGTTGATGTACAGAGAAGAAAAAAATAAACACTAAATGCTAAAGCCCCTTGTTAAAAGTTCACAGCAAAACACACTGGTCCGTTCAGAGCACTGCTGCAAAGTGAATTAACTCAATTAGTAGGCTAGCTAATTAAAGTGTCCACAGAGGCTCTGCTGTGGCATCCACGGCATGTGTATCTGATGGGGTCAGGTCTGCTAAACAACTCCATTACCACAAATTCTCAGCTGCTGTCTTTTAAGAGCACTCTAGGAAGCACAGCTTCACACAGAGTGGACTGCAGTAAACCTTCCCGCACCCCTCTGTTTTGGCCTTCTTTTGTGTGTCTTCCTTAGTGGGAAACACTACAAATTAACCTGGAATACCTCCTTAATCTGTCTTTTTGACAAAAACTAGCTTCCGTGGCAGTTGTCAAATGAAAGAGATTGGTAACGATGCAAAGGTAGAGACATGGTGCTGCAGTCATTTTAAAGGGTTTCTCATTTACTTTTATGTCGTTACAAACCTGTATTAGTTTTTTTTTTTTATTCTGTAAAACACAAAGGAAGATATTTTGAGAAATGTCTCAATGTTTTTTGTCCATAGTGGAAGTCAATGGCCATCTAAAATGGTTTGGTAATCACCATTCTTCAAAATATCTTCTTTTGTATTCTGTAAAATAAAGTCAAACAAGTTTGGAATGACACAAGGGTAAATAAAAGACGACAGAATTTTCATTTTGGGGAGGACTATCCCTTTAACCACTTGGTTTTGCTTTTTGGAGAAGGAGTGTCACTTACGTGTGCAACTAGAAACACTTTTGTCCAGATATGGAGACAGTGAGAGAAAAGAGGAGGGGAGGAAAGGGAAAGAGAGAGAAAGTCATAAAAACTGAAATGTATTTTTGTAACACAACGTAATACAATGTATGCACACACATTCAGCTGCCCTAATAATTGAAATGAATGTGCGGAACATATAGTCCTAGAACAAACAAAGACATGCAATGTCTTTAAATGTGACCCACAACTTGTGTCATCTGTAACTCGGTTAATATACAAGCAAATTCATCCAAAAATAAGTCTTTCAGAAAGCTTACAGCATAAAATCTATTTATATATATATAAAAAAAGCAAACATACAGTGCATTGTGCACAGGACCATTGTTGTGTAAATGTGTCTTTAAAGCTGTAATTATTATAGGCTTATCAATGTGTATCGGTAAAGACATGGTTTGGAAAATTTATTTATTTTACACTGTCTCATTATAAATATTTATTTATTATTATTATTATTATTATTATTATTATTAAGGTATAGTGTAGCTTTAAGCTGCTGAGTGTATGGACTGCTATTAAAATCTATGACGAAACATATCTTGATTCAGCACTCTCTCTCTCAATAGCCTTTCACTCTGTCCTCTGTGTGCGCTGATCCACAGATACAACTGAAATGAACTCAATGGACATAAAGGACATTTAATGTTTTACATATAAAATACTTATTGCTGGTATTTAGATGCTAATTTAGCATTTAGATGTAGGCTAATGTAGGAGTTCAAACGTTTATTATTACACACAAAGGCAAAAATATTTTAATAGAACAATCATGCAGTAAATCTGCAATAGGGTCATGTATTCACTCTGTGTTCTACTTCCTGCTTTCTTGTCGCCCTCTTCCTCCTCTCTTCTCCTACACTGTGTCCCAACTAGGCCTAATTAATTTTTTTCCCGCACTGAAAGCAAAACTCAGGTTCTAGTTAGGATGCAGATGGTGTACACTATAAAAAGTGTTTATAATACTTTTGATTATAATACTTTATTATTATAGGACAGAAAAATCTGAATAGCACACAAAACATGCAGTTTATTGTGAATTCTATAATTGCAATTACAATACTATGGGAAATAATTAAGCAGCTAAAGTCCTCTGTATATGTACAGTACGTGACCATCCTGACCTTATATACGTCACTCGTCCTCAAATATGAATTGCAGAGAAGTGGAGGAAGAGCGAACAAGAGGGGAGGGAGGGGATAGTGCACTGGGTATGTGGGTTGCTCTGAGGTATAAAGCAAAAGCGAAGTGGATGCGGGAATGCTTAAAAAAATAGCCCATCATAAAAAATATAATGCCACATTTTCCTTGAGCCAGATCAAACACACACTTACACTATGAATACATGCTTTTTTTTCCCCTTCAGGCTATCTAGGAAGAATGGCAGCAAACTTCCCTAATGGCAACATTATTAGCTCATGCTAATTTAAAGATCCAGGAAAGGAGCCTGAAGGACAAACATAAAGAACCGAACACAATGAGTTGGCCTAAACTGCAAAGAGCTGCCTTGTAAAAGCACAGACTTCAGACAGAATGAGAAAACAGACAGTGAGAACTTAAAAGGCAACGAGGGAGAATGAGACATAAAAAAGACAAAGCGAGACAAAGGAAGAGTGAAAAGTGTGTGTGTGGGGGTTCTAGCAGTGTGTTGTCTTCTGGCTTCATTAGCCGTATTGGCAGGCCTGTGATGAATTCATCTTCTCAAGATTGTCTGCAGTCATCATTTACACCGTTTCCTCTGTCATCAGTGGTCACTCCTGTTTTCCTCTCCAACCTCTTCAGTTCAATTCCTGCCCTTTCTGAACAATGATGCATCCACTTCCATTCTACAGTCATAAAACGCTGTTATACTGATCCTGACTGCATTAATTCTTGTTTGCTTGTGTTGTCTAAACTGATTCTGGCTGTAATAGTCTCTAAAGCTGTGGTGTCAAACTCATTCTAGGTCCTGGGCCGGATTAGACTAAAACCCTTGTTACAACTGGCAATTCGGATAGTGTATGGATGATAGGAAAAATAAAGTCTGATCTATTGCATTTTCCTAATCTAGAAACATTCTCACATGATTCTAATACAAATTAAAAACAGAAAATAAACTTTTTAAGCACAATGCAAAGTTCAGAATCACTTCCTGCTGCTTTAATAAACAACATGGGTGTAAAACAAAAGGGAGATGATTAAAGATACAAATTTCACTCGCTAGAATATATTTTTCAGTGTATATAAAAAGGTTCTTGACCGAATGACTTTAGCCAGCCAAATCTGTACATTAACACAAAATTAGCTATAATAAAAGAAAGAAAAAGTTTCTCAATCAGACTCTGACAGCATTGAATCAGTATTAATGTGCAGCACTATTTATTTTATTAGACTTAATTGATATTTAGCTTTTATATGGGAAAGCTCCACGAGCCGGAACTCAAACTCGGGATGCCCAAAGCTCAACGGCACTATATGTCTATATTTAGTAATTTTAATACACCCAATACTTTTCTTTGCACCCATATTGTACCTGCTGTGGGTGACTCTGTGAGTAGAGTGAACTGCATTGCTCTGGGACAGCTGTGTCACCCACAGATCCAGTTTCAGCTGAAAAGTGCAAATTTGTGTATACGCCCAAGTGCCATATTCTGCACCAAAGCACATACTGTACAAACAGCTTTAAGATATACAAAAGCCTTATGCAAATTAAAGAGCTCCATCCTGCTGTTTCTATATTGCATGACTCAAATATCTCTCTAATAAACTAATTTAAGTTGCTTTTTTTGCATTCATATTATCCCCGCTGGCCTATTAGACACCTCCTCGTCCTGCATGTGTGTTTGACACCTCTGCTCTATACTTTTTCTGGAGTACAAATCTGTGTTGCTGCTTGCTGAAAACATTAAGAATTTGTAATTGATTTTTTAAAAGTAAAAAAAAATCCACTCAACTTTCCTGTTCTTCTTCTACAGGTACTACGGTGTCCTTCTCCTGTCCTGAGTTTGGGATTCTGGCATACACAGAAGTCTCGTCCTAAAATGCTTTGCTAAAGCTGGTAAAATGGAACCAAATCAACTGTTTTATGGATTTGGTCCCCTTCAACCAGCTGTAGCTGTGCATTGATCACCCCGTAGAGCTGTGATGAAGAAAGAGAGGTGTTCACACGCACAATATTTGATTGCGTGTGAAGTTCACAGTTCAGGACCGGCTGTTGAATGCATGTTCCTTTAAGCACTAATATTATGATTAAACACTCTTTGTCCTCTTAAAGCCCAGGTGAGTATTATATATGCCATGCTACTTATTATTTATGAGCTATAATTGTTGATTATGTATTCAAGCCAAATCACTATCATTGGAAAGAGGGCTCTGGGCACTTTATGGCCACCCATTGATTTCTTGTCTCTCCGTTGAAAGAGTGAGGTGGGGGGGTGAGCTGGGCTGGATGGATGTAGGGAACGAGGGAGTGGGTGTGTGTCAAGCTGTTGAATAAGTAAAACAGTCGTTCCTTTTCTCTCTCTTTTCCTTCTACACTTGTCGTGATTCTTAATGCACATGGCTGATCAATAAAAGCTCATCCAGAAGTTCATAAACTGCTGAAGTGGTTTTTGCTTTGAAGTGAAACAGACTATTCAGCTGGAAATAATGTAGGGCGGGGACGTGATTTGATCCATTGGGATTTTATTGGACTGAAACGCACTACACTATGATATTATTGGTTAGTATTATCTTACATGGTCAAAAAATCAGCAGCAAAGTTATTTCAGAGGTGGAAAATGTGATTGTTACATGAACAAATAGATTGCAATTTGATTTGGTTCTGCTAGTGGTGCAAAAAGTCACCTTTAAAGGTAAAGTGCGTATTATTTGTCAATGTTAAAATACAATCGGCAGTATTTTAATTGTTGGTGTGTATCTATATAAGTTTTTAATGGATGTTTTTGGCCATTTTTTCATCTTACGCCATGAGCAGCACTGTATTTTTTCAAAATGCCATATCAAGTTTTACAAACATGAAGATTTTTCCTGCTGTCTGCATAGTATCATGGCCATATTAGAGCAAGCACAGCTGAAGTCATGTGATCCACACCGGCCTACAGTATCAAATCACCATAGTATAACATAGTATCATGGTCTGTGAGATTGTGTTAACAATCACAGCCTGTCAAAGCCTGGAAGAGATATCTTGATGGATGGTCTGAGATTTGAACTTATTCCTTTGCAATATTTCTTTTTTATGGCACAACAAAAAGAGGCCATTATAGAATAACTATGTGTGCAATCAAAGAGAAATTTACGAAGACGTGTTGGAAGAGATGAGTACAGGCCTGTATGCTTTATTTTAAGGTTTCTGAACCACTAATACCACCAAACAAGATTGCAAAAAAGTCTGTGTAAACACATATGTACACATATGTACACATATTATGTCCATTGTATCAACCCATTCAAACAAATAGGCTGCAATTCCATTTGAAATGCCACTAGGGGCACAAAAATGACACATTACACCCTTAAACAAGTCACAAACATACCCTAATCCAAAACGCATTTGAGTTTACCTACACATTCTTCTTGCAGAAGACATTCTATCTGCAACAGGTGAACATGCGTACAAACGCATACACACAGCCATAACAAATTTATACTCTTTTAGCCAATAAAAAAATCCTCTCATTGCACAGCATATTTTTCATTATTTGCATGATTAAGGTTGTAGCTATAAATATCAGAATGGCTCTCTTTAACCTCAGCATGCAACCAGACACCACACTTACACATGCTCACAAACACGGCAACTCTGCCATAATATAATATGATAAGGCTGCTCTTTGCAGAACATGGATTTATGAAGCGGGTGACATTGAAGAAGCCGGGAGCGCTGTGCCAAGCAACATAAAACAATAGCAGACATTTTAATATTGAGATTGAGTGGGAAGGAAGGGTGAAACGGGACATGGAGGAGAAAAACAAAAATGTCAACATGGCAGACTGAAGAGTCCGGCCTCATTACTTACACCGTATTGATGTTTGAACACATTCATCACCTGCATTACAGCACGGCCCAGTGAACCATGGGAGCAATCGTGCACACATACACTTTTACTGTCCCTCTGGTGTCTCAGATTTTCTCCATCTCGAATATTGCCTATTTCATGTCTGGTTGTTTGTAAAAAACACAAATGCTTAATGCCTAATAAAGGAATATTCGGGTTTAGTACAAGTTAAGCTCAATCGACAGAATTTGCCCCGTATAGTGGGATACTTGCAATTGCAGTAAATGGGGCCAATCCATAAACATTAAAATACATAGTTTCAAAAGTTGGCTATAGCATGAGACACATATGAAACACACAAATGGAAAAATTGCTTTTCTGTGTATAGTTTTATCCAATTTTACAATTTTATTGCCATGACAATGCTATATTCAGCTTCACATGTTTGCTTTCCTAAAACAACTACATTCTCAACATAACCTCAATTTTTCTTTGGTAAATCAACATTTACATTACAATACAGCATAAATGCTTTTGATTGAGCTTAACTTTGACACAGGTTTAAAAGTCTCATCCAGCCTCCTTTCTCCCCCAAATAATTTCTTTACTATGTATTTGTCAAAATAAAATAACTGCAACGTATCTTCATCGAGAAATGTAACTGTCAGCATGTAAGATGTAAGAACTCAATTATCTAGAAGTCTCCCCACAGCTTCCTCAACAACTCAAAGTTAAAGAAAAGCACTTCCACTGTCATAAATACAGGCCTGCTAGAGACCAGATCGACTGCTGCACTGACATACCAGAGCAACAGAAATCAATGAAGTCAATGTTGTCAGAAGATCTTCTGTCCGTGTCAGCCCATATATGCCCCGTTTTTTCTATTTCTCTCTTTCTTTCACACACACACACACACACACATTTTTTGTTGTTGTTGTTGTGTGTGTGTGTGTTTTTTTTTTTTTTGAAAGCAAGAGCTTTGCGAGACATCACATAATTATTCCTAAAAATTAAGTCATTAGAAAATCAATTAACAAGCTGAACAGAAGAACATTAGGGAGAGAACAACATTGATGCTCTGTAAGCCACTCCACAAAGTAAAGAAAATCATTCTTTACCATCTGTTTTAACCATAAACACAAAGCCTTTTTGAAAATCTAATAAGATAAGCATACATCATATGAATAGATCTATAGACATTTCTCTAGAAATGGATACTGTGCAGACAGTGCAAAAAAAAAAAAGGAGGAAATGAATGCTTTTGGGACTCACAAAGCAGTGGACAGTGCAGATAAGTGTTTGCATTTAGCTCAGGAATCAAATATCTTCAGCTGTTTCCTATTCAATCAAAATCACTTTTCCGATTCGCCATCACATCACTGGGTCTTCTGGGAAACATGAGGGGAAAAGTACTTTGAGCCAATGAAATGGGGTAAAGTTGCTGAGGTGGCAATGGTCAAATGCTCCAGTCATCATCACAACAGCATGGGCAGTTTGATTGCATTAGGGTCCTCTGATATTTGAAGGTAAGAACATAGTGGTTTCATAACTCTATGTCACTTCAGGATGGGGAACTTCCCGATTTCTGCAAAGTTCAGTTTTTTGCTATTCAGCAGAAAATGTACAGCATTACTGTAGTTACATGGAGAGTCGTGTAGGAGGTGGTTTATTGAAATAATATATCAGTTTTACCACATTAATAAGTAGTTCTTAGAGGGGGTCCAAAAGCCTGAGACCAGTGAGAAACGCTTCAATTTTGATTTACTTAATAATAATAATAATAATAATAATAATTATTATTACAGAAATACCTACATTTATTAATGACCTAAAAATAGTGCATAATTTTTTATACTTATTTGTTTGATGTGATAACTGCTTACATTTTTCCTATTTACTTTTCAACAATTTATTTCCAATTTTCCAGGTTAAATTAAAAAACCTATAAATCTAAAATATACATATATGTTCTTTCAGTCTTAAGGCCTGTTCACACCAAGGTTGATAACTATAACAATAACTATAAAGTTTTTATAATCATTCACATTTTATAATGATGAACCAATGGTGTGAATGCAAATATAGTTATGATTATAGTTCTCATTGTAGTTATTGTTCTCGGTCTTAATTAACTTCATGACAGCTTCTTGCTGATTTCTATGAATCTGAAGACGTCTCCAAACTATAAACAAACATTAACAAGTGTTACAGAGGTTTATAGGCTCTCCCTTTACCCTGCAGTCATTTGAGGTTAAGCACTGTACCCATGAGACTGTTAACTGACTCAGTGCCAGGACTTCAAGTACACGGTGCCTGCTGGGATTTCATCTAAATGGTAGCAAAAGAAAGCCTACTAGTATGCAAATCTTAGAACAGAGTGTTTGAAACCAACAGAAGTAAATACAAAAATGACTTCCTTTTTTGCCTGCTTTAACTGCCATCATTAACGTTTCCTTCAGTCAATTCTATTACCGTGATTAACCTCCATTAGTCTCTCAGTGTGGCGGACATGATGCTGCAGTGTAATTTAGTACATCACATACGCTTTTTTGCATGCTAGTGTAATTGAATGGTAATTGGAGTCCATATTAATTAATTAGGCATTAGCTTAATGTGAAAATAAATGAGGAGATTTAGGGGAGGCTGGATACAGCTTATGTAACTCAATATAAAAGTCTCACAAGGCCTAAAAAAAAAAAAAATAGTTAGGAGCTACTTTCTTTTAGATAAACACAAATTATTCAAAAGTTTGTGGTTAGTAAGATTTTTGTATTTCAAATAAATGCTGTTTTTTTTTTACTTTCTATTCAAAGAATCCTGAAAAATGCATCATGGTTTCCACAAAAATATTAAGCAGCAATTCATTCCCCCAATATAATTCTCTTCTCCCCCACCCTCTTGTGTTCTGTCCTGTGTTAAAAAAACAATACTCTTTTTTTCCCTAATAAAAATTCAACCTTACACTACAAAAATTACTTCCTTTATGCCTGTTTTAATTACATCATTAACGTTTCCTTCTGTCAATTCTATTACAGTGATTAACCTCCGTTAGCCTCTCAGTGTGGCCTGCATGATGCTGCAGTGTAATTTAGTACATCACATACGCTTTTTTGCATGCTAGTGTAATTGAATGGTAATTGGAGTCCATATTAATTAATTAGGCATTAGCTTAATGTGAAAATAAATGAGGAGATTTAGGGGAGGCTGGATACAGCTTATGTAACTCAATATAAAAGTCTCACAAGGCCTAAAAAAAAAAAAAATAGTTAGGAGCTACTTTCTTTTAGATAAACACAAATTATTCAAAAGTTTGTGGTTAGTAAGATTTTTGTATTTCAAATAAATGCTGTTTTTTTTTAACTTTCTATTCAAAGAATCCTGAAAAATGCATCATGGTTTCCACAAAAATATTAAGCAGCAATTCATTCCCCCAATATAATTCTCTTCTCCCCCACCCTCTTGTGATCTGTCCTGTGTTAAAAAAACAATACTCGTTTTTCCCTAATAAAAATTCAACCTTACAACGGAGGTCAACACCAAACCTCCGTGCAACTTTGAGACCACATACAGCACCTGACATCACAAAGCTCTTCAAATGCTGACATCTTTATAACATGTGCGCGCGCACAAACATGCTGCTGAGCCCGTGTTTACTGACTGTCACATCACAACTACACACACACAGATGAAAACAAACCTTCTTGACTATGTCTAATGCAATCATCGAGTTGTACATCTACAGCTGGTCCTGACAGAGCAGAGAATCATGTGTCTCTCACACACACACACAACTCCTCCAGACTCCAGGAGAGCGAGAGAGCAGAGCACCACGTTACGTCCTTCAGCCGACCGCCACCGACAAAGCATCCCTTGGGACCAAGTGGGACAGAGAGAGAGAGGAAGAGAGAGAAAACTAAAGAACTGAACAGTGACATTGGCAGGGACACACAGTGAACTCTGCAGCAGCCAAACGACAATACTGAGAAAAAGATACAGAGAATGAGAATAAAACAGAGTGATAGAGACTGAGGGAAATTAATCCAGAACATCTGCAGGATTTTAGTTTTGAAGTTGGATGCAAGATAGCACAAGCAAGCGTTTCAATCAAAATATTTCACAAAATTTTAGGAATAACAAAATAATGCAAATAAAAAATACATTTAAGAAGACAACAAAAAGTTTCTGGCCACTTTTTGGCTGTCAAATGTTAGTGTAACATAAGTGATAAAATACACCAATGGCTATTCTGCTAGGACACCTATGTGAATATGAGAAAAAATGAATGTATACATCCAACAAAAATCACCAAGACCAATAGGTTAAATGTCATTGTGTGCCCCAAATGGTGCAGAAAAAGTTTTATGTGCATTTGTTTAAAGATGCCACTTGGTTTGATATTTTGTTTCTAATTAAATGACAGTTTTACACTTTTAAGTGTAAAAAAATCTAATTGTTTTTGGGGCCCTATGTATGTTTAAAATAAAAAATACATTTAAGAAGACAACAAAAAGTTTCTGGCCACTTTTTGGCTGTCAAATGTTAGTGTAACATAAGTGATAAAATACACCAATGGCTATTCTGCTAGGACACCTATGTGAATATGATATAAAAATTGCATTTGCATAATATACTGAATCCTGAAAAAAAATCGCTAGTTTCGTGTGTGTGTGTGTGTGTGTGTGTGTGTGTGTGTGTGTTTGTAAAATATATATCACACACTCACACAGTGTCACTACTTATGTTGCTGCTTTTTTTGCAAATTATTAAGGGAAAACAAGCTTTGCATTTAGGTGCCAGTTCAAGTATAATTGCATTTGCATAATATACTGAATCCTGAAAAAAAATCGCTAGCTTCGACAAAAATATTAAGCAACAAAAATGTATTCAGCATTAATAAGAAATGTTTCTTGAGCATCAAATGAACATATTAGTATCATTTATGATTTCTGAAGCATCATGTGACACTTAAGACTGGAGTAATGATGCTGAAAATTCAGCTTTGCCATCAAATGAATAAAGTACATTTAAAAATATATTATAGAAAACAGTTATTTTAAATTGCAATACAGTATTTCACAGTATTACTGTTTTACTGTATGATAAAAATGCAGCATAAGACTTAAAAAACAATATAAATAAAAATGTACACATATCACACACAATCAAGTCTGGCTTCTGCAGCAGCATAATCTTGTTGATTTAGGCTAGTCCAGTTAGGAGTTTCTGATTTCCCTTTGCATGATAAATTTCTTGAAGGTGTTGGAGGTGCATGGTTAAGCTCTCTAAACTGCAGTTACACAGCGCTGCATTACGGAGGTTGGGCAATGTAAAAAAAATAAATAAATAAAAAACCTGTATTCATCACTGCTCTCACTCCCTCTCTGAGTCAGAGAACGGGACCCTAAAGGAACGAGGAGCAGAGAGAGGGAGCTGGTGAAGTAACCAAGCACTAAATTCTGCCGCTCCACTCCCCTAATGCTGCCTATCCTCTGTCTCCGTCCTCCTTCACACACCAGCTGCTCTCCGCCACTGACAGCAAACACACACACACTTCTTAAATCTGATCCTGAATCTCAATAGTAGGCACTTTCTGTACAGGACTATCTGTGTATACATAGCAGCCATAGTAAGAGTATGTGTATAGAGAATATAGCTGCTTCCCTTATGTGCTGTTTGTGCGTTCAGAGCGAAACAGACCTTACACACACAATCTGAGGGCCATTTAGCAAGGACAGTGAAATAAAAGACAAGACAGAGGGCCACAGAGACCATACAAAGACGTCAATGCACACGCACATCTTTAAACACCCTGACTATCCCATCAGCATAGAAAAATATCAGTTATGCAGAAGGAAGCAGCCTCTGTCAGGTGAATTATGAGAGGAACACTGTTACGCTCAACAGCGCGCGCACACACACACACACACACACACACACAGAGAGTTAGAGACCAGGCAAAATACAGACAAAGAGCAGGTTGTAAACAATTCTGAAGTTATGTGCTTTTGACAAACATGAGAGTGAGCAAATGCTGTTTTTTTTCCACCTGTCCCATCAATATAACTTTTTAAAAGAATTGTCACGGTTTTATTACAGGCAGTGTCTAGTTATACTGTGTGCAAACATCCAATCTTGTTGGCAAAGACCAACTCTATCCACTACTGCTTAGATATTTAGTACAAATATTACTTTTTAATCTTTGTGTGAATAACATCTATCACTATTTGCACTATTTGCATCTATCACTATTCGCTATTTTTATATGCCGTTTAAAGGTTTGTGGTCGGTAAGATTAACGTTCTTGAAAGAAGGCTGCAACTACTTGATACAAAATATAGAAAAACAGTAATATTGTGAAAATTGCAATTAAAAAAACCTTTCCTATTTGAATGTATTTTAAAAATGCTATTTATTCCTGTGATGCAAAGCTGAATTTTCAGCATCATTAATCCAGTCTTCAGTGTCACATGATCCTTCAGAAATCATTCTAATATGCTGATTTAGTGCTCAAGAAAAATGTTTTTAAAAAAATTAAATAAAATCTTACTGACCCCAAACCTTTGAAAGGTCATGTATAAGTATTACAAATACTAGCCTATTTACAACACCACTAATTACACTCAAATAGCATGTTTCAAAAAAAAATAAGATAAGAAAATATATTAAAAAAATATATGTCTTTCTATTTATGTTTTATATTATGTATTTTGTAACATAGAAAGCTCGTTTCCTCGTTCCTCGCTCCTCACAGTAGGCAACCGTGACAGAAGAACCGACCAAAAACAGTTACCTCCGTGTGTTTCCCCTCCGTTTGTTTTCTCGTTTTTCTCTCAGTGTTTTCTTTTGTTCCCGTTGTTGATATGGATCCCTTCTTCCGCCCAGAATTCCTCCTCTCTACCCGGACGACGCGCTCTGCTCATTCTATGACGCGAGCTTGAACACCGCGAGCAGAGCGCCGTCGTCCGAGGATGGTCCTCGAGAGGATTTCATCACCTTCGTGGCGTGGACTCTGGCGAGAAACAGATCGCCATCCACCACCTGCCCCGTGGATGATCTCGTCAGATTCACTCCAGACCCAATGCCCAGCCCACCATCTCCCCACGGTGCGGAGCATCAGCCCGAGCCCACCGACGATGGAGAGCCAATTCCCGCCGCGATCGACGAGCCAGCGTAAAGCCGAGCGACTGAGCGAAGGATCGCCCCGGACGTGGAGCTCAACCCGTCAGACCAGGTGCGAGAGCCGGCGACAATGCC
>NW_015646384.1:323407-323687 GCF_001515625.1 Sinocyclocheilus rhinocerous | reverse complement strand
CCGTCAGACCAGGTGCGAGAGCCGGCGACAATGCCCGCCACGAGGGAGAAAGCCACGGACGGTGTGAGCGCGAAGAGGAGCTCTGCTCCCTGCACCGCTGCTGAGGGTGAGCCGAGTATGGTACGGCGAATGTGCCACACCGAAGAGGAGAGGGCTCCAGTCCCCGAATCCAGTCCAGAGCACCCTCCAGTGCCCGCTCATCGAAAGCGCCCTCAAGTGTCCACTCCTCCAGAGCGCCATCCTGTTCCCGTGTTCAGCCTAGAGGGGGCTCCCGATCCAG
>NW_015646384.1:322587-323249 GCF_001515625.1 Sinocyclocheilus rhinocerous | reverse complement strand
GAATGTGCCACACCGAAGAGGAGAGGGCTCCAGTCCCCGAATCCAGTCCAGAGCACCCTCCAGTGCCCGCTCATTGAAAGCGCCCTCAAGTGTCCACTCCTCCAGAGCGCCATCCTGTTCCCGTGTTCAGCCTAGAGGGGGCTCCCGATCCAGAGTTTAGCCCTGAATGCACGGAGGCTGACAAATGCCCGCCATCCCACTCGCTCCTGCCTCCTCCACCGCTGTCATCTGGCAGCCCCTCTGCTCGTCCTCAGCCCACCATCATTACGGTGCGAGCTATGCGGGTCTGCCATCCTCCAGCGTCGCCTTGGCTGGAGAATCCCTCACCTCCGCCTTCAGCCTCCGAGGCCCGGACTCCGCCTCGGCCTGTAGACCCAGCGGCTCCACCTCGGCTTCTAGCTCCCTCGCCTCCACCGTCACTCGTCGATCCACCAGCTCCACCGGGCTCCCTCGTCCCTCCGGCTCCACCTTGGTCGGGCGTCGACCCGCCATCGCCTCAGGACTCCGCTTCTCCAGCTAAACCTCGTTGCTCCGTCCCACCGGCTCTATTGGGCTCCTTCCTCCCGCCAGCTCCACCTTGGTCCTCAGTCACTCTGGCTCCGCCGCAGATCTCCGGATCTCCGCCTTGGTCGCCAGAGCCCTCGGCTCCACCCTGGCCCCCC
>NW_015646384.1:319147-320912 GCF_001515625.1 Sinocyclocheilus rhinocerous | reverse complement strand
CGCCTCAGGCTCCTCCGCCGCCGTTGGTCGGCCCCCTGGAGTCGGCGGCCATTCCTCCTCCATGGCTCCTCCCTCCGTCGGATCCACCGTGGGTCGCCATCATGGCTGTGGCCTGGGTCCTGCTTGGCTCCTCCTGCTCCGGGCCCCTCCTGTCTCCTCCCTCCTTCGTCGCCTCCCTGGTCTCCCCAGGTGTCCGTCCTCCTTCTGAGCCTCCTCCTTAGTTCCCATCCATTCCACCCCTCTGTTGTTCTACGGTGCGAGGGCGTACCTTCCGGGAGGTCTATGTTCTGTTTTGCCCCCGTTTCTGTTCTAGTGTTCCCTTATTTGGTCTTGTTCCTGTCCTCGTTTAGTTTAATTAGTCATCCCATACACCTGTGTCTTTAGCCCCAGTCTGTGCAATCTGTGTTTGTCGGTTCTTAACGTCACTGTACTACGTGTGTCTCCTGGCTACCCTGTGTTTCATCCTGTGGATTATTAAAGACTGTTCAGTGTGAAATCCCTCGTTTCCTCATTCCTCGCTCCTCACAGTAGGCAACCGTGACAATAACAGCACAATATAAACAAAATTTCATTAATTTCATCAATAAAAGTTTAACTTGCCCTTTTTATTATTTGAAACAAAAAAGAACATATGCTACTAATGTTGCCATCATTTGATTTCCAACAAGTTATTTCAGCAACATTGTAATATTTTATAACAGAACTCAGAAAAAGCTCAAAAAATAGAATGTTCTCATTCCCATTAAAAACCTTTAAAACAACTTTAAAATACTCTTCAACACTGCTATTGACTGAGACATAAATCAGATGTGATGTTTTCTCTCTACTATTGTAAATCAAGTACTTTCTATAGCAGGGTTCCTCATTCCTGTGTACAACCACTTTCCTGTACTCCAACATACCCAGCTGTAATTTTGAAGTAAACCCAAAGACCTTTATTAGTTGACTCAGGTGTTTTTAATTAGTCTGAACTAAATTCTGAGGATGAGGAACCCTGAACTATCGAGTTAGAGATAAGGATCATGTAAAAGAATTAAGTTCAAGCCAAGTAAAAGCAACATGTTTAATCCCCTCACAGATCCCAACCTAAGGCTATAAAAGAAATTTAAACTGACAGTTCATCCTTTACTTCCAATTTCTTTGAGCAACTTCTAATTATTATCCATATATTACTACACACCAGTGACAGCAGACTTGACATTCATAGACTAGTGCAACTGCAAACTAAAAACAAAACTGATGAAGGCAGCCATATACTGTACCTTCTTTCCTTAATCTTCTAATATATTATGTGCGCTCGATAATGCAGAGACTCCAGCTTCGCATTAACATGGACCTAATGATACTGATGCATTATTCTCAAATATAGTGCGTACACATAAACAGTACAAAGGTAGGAAGTCATCACCGATTAAACTGACGAGGCTGCTGTTACCGCTCTGAGGCAAGCAGGGTAAGACGTGTCAGAAGATTTCTTTTTTTTTGGCTAAAGACTAGTCATGAATTAATCAAATAAAGAATTTTACCAAAATGGTAGCTAAGGGGTAAAGTGTGACAAGTGCTTTGGGGTAAGGTGTGCCAGCAGCTTGACTAATAGTGATAGTGAGCTTATAAACACTACTTTATTAGTCATTACACAGAGGCAAGATGAAAAGAAAATGAAGACATTTGGTTCCCATTCATTCATTTATTCATTCATTTAATTTCCCTCAGCACTCAGTAAACGGTTGTAAAACCTCACACTGCCTTCTGGTTTTCAAACAAA
>NW_015646384.1:309883-316997 GCF_001515625.1 Sinocyclocheilus rhinocerous | reverse complement strand
ATGTGTATGTAGTATGTAACCACAGTGTAAGTACACATTGGTACATAGTATCTACAGCTGTAATATTTGTGTAACTACACACATGTAACAACCCTCAGGATGGTTTGTGTAAGTACAAATGTGTAACAGGACATATATAACTACATTTTGTAACAACAATATGTATAAGAGTAATTGGAACAATTTGATCCAGGGGGTGGAGATGGGTAGGTTTAGGGGTGTAAATGGGATTCAGGGGGTGGAGATGGGTAGGTTTAGGGATATGTAAAGTGGGAGGAGTTGGATCTCAAGTTGGTGGATTTGGTGCACCACTGTAATACCAGTGTACTTACATGGTAACTCCTCAGGAACTGTCCACTTAATATAAAGTGTAACATTCTGGACACCAACCACAATTTATATGTAAAGCCTAACTTACTGGCCGCTGCTGTGTAACATCAGAGTAATTACATGGTAAATCCATAGGAATTGTTTACTTAATATAAAGTGTAACACTTTCTTTACCAAAAAGTGCTGTTAGTCCTGTTACACATTTGTACTTTCATTACCAAAAGTGTTGTTACCAATGTCCTGTTACACATTTGTATTTATACATACCATTCAGAGGGTTGTTACATGTGTGTAGTTACACAAACATTACAGCTCTAGATACTATGTACCCATGTGTACTTAAACAGTGGTTACAAACTATGTACACATCTAGTTACTATGTAAGTACACAGGTATTAGGGCCACTTAATATAAAGTGGGACCAATTAATCAAAAGTGACAGTTAAGATTTTTAAGATGTAATAAATAATTTCAATTTCACATGAATAAATACTTCTTTTGAAATTTCTATTTAATCAAATTTCATCCTGAAAGAAAATGTAATGTGGTTTCCACAATAGTTATATATGTAAAAAAAAAATAAAAAAAATAAATAAATAAATATATATATATATATATATATATATATATATATACACAGTATATATAAAATTATAAACTATAACTGTAAAACTGTATTTATATTTCACAATATTGCCGTTTTTACAGTAATTTGATTGAATGAATAAGGGACTTCCTTAAAAATAAGAAATTAATTCAAAAAAAAGAAGGAAAAAAAAAAAGCAAACAAACTCAAACTTATGAACGGTATAGTTTAACAGCCAGTGCCAATATCAATATCTAGAGAGCTGGGTGGCAAAAGGCTAATATTACATAATGTATTCAACAACAGCAAATTCTAGAGATTATTAGTGGTATGAGGATGAGTAAATAACAGAATTTTCTTTTCTTTTTTTTTTTTTTTTGGTGGACTATCCAAAAGGCAAATTATGAAGCTTTTGTCTGATTATTCTACTTCTTTTTAGATACTAATCCAACATTTATGCTTAAGGTCACTATACTGAACACAACAGTGTTACCGTTTCACTACATCCACACTTATTCACTTCTGGTACACTGGTCACAACTAAATCAACTAAATGCATTATTCACTTTGTCTGTTGGCGTGTTTGCATGTGTGAGTATGTTAGTGTCATCCCGCTCTTTATAGAGCCCAGTGTAATCTTTTGATTTGCTGGATTGACCCCACTTAATTCAATGGAACAGAATTGCTGTGACAGCAGCAGCACTGAATAGATTTTCAATGCACTGCACCTGCACTAATAAGTTTAAGGATAACCTCCTTCCTTCAGTGCAGAGAGAGCGAGGAAAGACAGAGAGAAAGGGGGACAAGACAAATTAGCTCACAAGTCACTAACACACTTTACATAAAGAAGGGTACACATGCTTCAAAGGGAAACAATCAGATTTATCCATTCTTCACCACTGAAAAATTATAAAAGACATTTGCAGGTTTCATTTTCTACAGTGGATTTTACGTAAATATCTTTTAGTTTTCTGTCTTGTAAAGTATCCCCTTACTATTTCGGTGTGAGATATTGTTGTGAATTATTAGATCAAAAGTCTGCTGTTAAAAACTAAGCTCAGAATCGATTCGAGAGAGAATCACGATGCCTTCGGGAAATCTCAGAATCGATGTAGAATCATTTCTCGATTCGCGATGCATCGATTTATTGTCCCAGCCCTAATAAATTAAAATGAAAATAATAAAGTTTAAATTTAAGTACTAAAATTACTAAAACTGAAAAGCTAAATAGAAATAGTAAAACTAATAAAACTGATTGAAGCAGTTATTACTACATCCTTAAATTATAACAAAAATAATACAAAATGCTAATTAAATATGAATAAATACTGTAATAGTCCATAAATGATACTTAGCACTGAATATAACAACCACAACTTTATACATATAGGCTATTGAAATGCTGAATACAGTAACAATTTTAATATTTTGTACTTAATGAGATAAACAAATATAACTTATTATAACAGTTCAACTGAAAGAGCTTAGGCCGACAGTTTGATAGGCCTGAAAAGAAATGAGCAGTCTGTGCTCAATTATTAAATAAGTGAAAAATCACAACCAAGGTTTTAACGGTCATTAAAAGATTTTTTGTTAGCAGCAAAGACAACATTACAAAAACGTGTCAGGGGTATATCGATATATAAATATATCCATAATTATAGAAGCAGAGCAAATCAATTATAGACAATTTCATTTCCCAAGACTGCTCTTGGGCACTCTACTCTCAAAATTATTCCCATCTGTTCAGCCAAAGGCCTTATTTAGTTATTTTTGACCACTTCTGATTTTGACACCAATTGTTCTTCTGTTCAAATGCACTCTGAAGATATAATTTATGCTGTTCGTAATGCTCTGATACTCTGTGCAACTGCAGTCTGCATTTAGGCATTCAGTTAAAGTCAAGCAGGTGTTTATTAGCACGACTGACAGCCACTCAAAAGTCTATTAGTTTATCTATCACCTGAGTTCATTTTGGCCTCTAGTTAGTAATGCAGCCACTTTCTTTTTTTACACAATTAATTCCACAACAATACTCTTCCATGCACTTTCTGACTCACTAGAGTGAACAGTTTAAATAGAAATAACACTTAAGTCATTAGTTTTCCCTATGCGAAACTTACGTATCCGTAGTGTAATGTGACGATGGACGAGAGAGCCCTCTAGTGGTGACTACACAAACAACACAACAGAGTCACAATGCAGATCTTGCGATCACATATAGCAAACAACTGCTGCCTGTCTTTTTAAACGGTCTTATAAAGAAAGTAAATAAATAAATAAATACATGATACAACAAAACCGAGCCCTTCTTGTTGTTCTTAATAACATACCAACCACAATAACATTTAATGTCACTTCTACATTCTCCAAGTTCATTCCTTGCTCACTACAACTCCATTCTCCTAAAGACGTTTTAAGTATTCATACAATTAATCTTAATGCAAATAGTCCAGTACACAGATCGGTTTTCATAAACATTTAAACGTCATAACACATGTCAGCACTAGTAAACCTTGCTGATAACACCCTCTAGTGGTGAAGAGGTTAAGCGCAAGCTAATAATACTGGTCTCACTCCCCTAAAAACGGGTTTTAACATTTTACATTTACATAAGTTTTATATTTAACTGAGGTCTTTAACTGAACTTGACCTTATATGTGTCTATTCTTGTGTTGTTTATACCTGCCCAAGCAAATGTAAGCAAAACCGAATCGATGGGGAATGTCAACACACTTACAATCAATAAAACTCGACAAAAGTAACAAAACGGCCAATAAGAGGACATTAGAGTATGTTCATCGGTAAAGTTTCTTTATGTGCAGTAAATTATAAAGTTAACAGGTTTCACAATTCAATCTTACCGTTTGTTGGCGTTGTTTTCGCAGAGCTGGCGCGGTTTCGTTTGATCGGTGATGGCGTCTTTAAATTTAGACCTAGTGCAACGCGCATGTAAAATTAACTCTAGTTTACGCCAAAATAAATAAATGAATAAATAAATACATTTCTGAAAACTTCTTAAACTGACGGAGATCACTGTACTTTTCTTTTAAAAAATAATTTTGTTTATGGTAATAACTGTTGTAGCTTATTGAATATCGAACTGCCTTCGATAATGATCTAATAGGCTACGTGTTTAAAATTTGACTGACTAGTTCATTCTATTGCAGTTGTGGGCCTGTGCCGACAGATGGCATTAGTGTTCATTTCAAACAATTGCAATAAAGGATGAAGTATTTGCAATATAGCCTATAGCTAATACAGCTGTTACTCATGACAGTACGCGTGTCATTTGCTAGACTAGAAATAAAAGTATGCATAAAATCTTTTATTTCGAAAAGACATTGGTTTTACTCTTACTTTGGATAGATAGATAGATAGATAGATAGAGTTGTCTGTCATAAGGTCAAAAGCTGCTATAAAACTAACAAGCTCTTAACATGATAAACCACATTCTTTTTCCCCTCTGCTCTGCAAATAACATAGGAAATAGGAATATAGGAAACAGACAACATTTATAACCAGTCATCTGCTTGCATCAAGTCAGTAGTTGGTTATAAGCAGTGAGAATAGCTCACTTCCTGAGAAAATCATGTGAATTGTGTAGTAAAACCACTAAAGAGTTTATACATCTCTTATAGACCACAGAAATAGGTCATGAACCTCCAGAAAATCAGCATCAGCCTTCTGAGTTACAATTTACAATATCCAACCTTCAAATTAACAGGAAGCAGAGGCCTGTGATGTGAAACAGGAAACATTTTTCAATATATTAAGTGAATAATAATAATAAAAGTGATTCATAATGTTAGCATAGATACTCTTTCACCTTAAATAGCTATAAATATATCAAAATATAATATAAAATAATGCATACATTTTTTTACGATTTTGCACAGAGCATTCTTAAAGCATCCTTTTCGCATCTCAGAAATGTAAGATTGTATGCTACATTTCTCTGTAGCTGCGAAGTTGATCTATTGTGTCTCAGATAGCTTACTGTAATGTTTAGTTAAAGTTTATAAATCCACGCTTAACAAGCTGCAATGTGTACAAAACGTTGCCGCCATGATCTTGACTGGGACCATGAAATTCTCTCTCTTTATTTTTTTCTTTAGTCTTTGCACCGTTTCCCAGTCAGATTCTGTGTTGATTTTAAAAGTGCTGACAAAGCTTTATATTGGCTTCACATTATTTATCCGCATGGTTAATTCCTTACAACCCTAATCGCAGATTAAGCAATTTAATTTGCTGGCTGTTCCTCAAACCCATCCAAAATCTATGTGACAGGGCTTTTTCTGCTCCTATACCCTTTGGAAATATTTTCCTTCTTAACTTAGAGCTCAGACCTATGACATTTTTAAACCTCAACTCTTTTTTCTTTGATTTTTCTCATTCGATTTGACACATTTCTGCAAACTATGGCCACTGTTCTCAAAACAGTTAACAAAGTGATCTGAACACTTTGTAATTGTCCTAAATAAATTCTAAGTTGTCATTCATTTCATTCAAATTACAAATCATGTGAATCATTTTCTCAAAACACTGTTTTCATAATAGTTCATAGCCAACCAAAATTTGTATATATCGGGAACAGATCAAAACACAAATCACAAACACTTATTTACCATTTGTTCAATCACAACAAACAAAACTTTCAAATGCACATGGTTTCAGCTGGTCCCAAACTGATATTGTTTGGTTAATAAACACAACACAAAATGCAGTGGACAGCAGAGTGGATGAGATTAAATCAGAGTTACCCTAACTGACCATGCAAGAAATCTTGGCCTCTCCTTTAAAGAAGCTATGAAACGGATCTAAAGAGTTACTATGTCAATACACTTCTATATTTATCAGCATTTTACTTTGATTGTTAATAGTCCTGGGACAACTTACGTTCTTTGAATGTCCAAACATTTTTCAGAATTGAAGTTTGAGTACATTCAGGTGGGCAATCAAGTTTATTTTGAATGAAACAAGAGCATTGTTGTGGTCCAGAACAACATCAGTCACAAAGCAAGAGGCCTGTGGAGATGTTGCGACAGCAGCTTGTCAAGCATGGATTTCAACATTCAGTATGTACAGTGCTGTGAAAATGTATTTTCCGCAATGTGGCTGAACTAAAGCAGTTCTGCAAAGAAGAGTGGCCCAAAATGCACCACAGCACTGTGGTGCATTTTGGCCCACTCTTGTGAAAGACTGATTTAAAGGGGCAGTTGTTGTTTTTTTGGTTTGTTTTTTGTTTTTACATGGGTGATGCTGGATATTTTTTTGGCTTCAAATAAATGAATAAGAACTGTATTTACTGAGGTTGCCTCTGTTTTAGGGTTGTATTTTGTTTATATATACACAAAACACAAGAAATCAGGATGGGGCAAACACTTTTCACAGCACTCTATATATACAGTGCTATTTTGCTTTATTAACAAAACTCCCTGTTGAAGAACTTCTTTACAAACATGTATTGTTATTAGTATATTTGTGCATCTATCCGAGTACGTTTTATAATCAATATAGATTTTGATGTTAGTATTTTTAATAAATGCATTACTAGGAAAAAAAATGCAGTGCTTAATTTTCACGGAATGCCAGGAGAAAACAAGATTAGATCCAAGTGCAGTTTATTAAGGTACAAATAAACTGAACAGAACAAAAACGTGGTAAAAGGTAATCCAAAAACACAGGGAACAGAAAACACGATGTAACCTCAAACAATACTGCAGCCAAGACAGACAGAGTGAGCATGCTATAAATAGTGATGGGATGATGAGTAAATTACCAACAGGTGATCATGATCAGAACAGCAATGACAGGCAAGGGGGGACTATGGGAAATGAAGTTCAAAACATGTAACAGTTAAACGGGAGAGCGCACTCAAGTGGCCAGTCCAGGGCACCACAACCAGACACTGTGACATTACCCCCCCGTGGTAAAAGGTAATCCAAAAACACAGGGAACAGAAAACACGATGTAACCTCAAACAATACTGCAGCAAAGACAGACAGAGTGAGCATGGTATAAATAGTGATGGGATGATGAGTAAATTACCAACAGGTGATCATGATCAGAACAGCAATGACAGGCAAGGGGGGACTATGGGAAATGAAGTTCAAAACATGTAACAGTTAAACGGGAGAGCGCACTCAAGTGGCCAGTCCAGGGCACCACAACCAGACACTGTGACATTACCCCCCC
>NW_015646384.1:301435-309297 GCF_001515625.1 Sinocyclocheilus rhinocerous | reverse complement strand
CCCAGCAGATAGCCAGGATGGAGCCGGAGGAATGAGCCAGTGAGGCTCCTGCCAAACAGGAACCCAGGCGGGCAACCAGAGCAGAGCCGGAATCCTGCCAGGCAACACTGGTGGGACAGAAAACCCTTTCAGCGACACTTACAGGGAAAACTGTAAACAAGAGCAGAGAGAGTTTAGTACCAGCCTCGACGGCTGCAACAGGACAGGCCGATTGCTCCGCAACGGTCCCTGTGAGCTCCCGGACTGGAGCGGGCTCAGGAGTGGACCCTGTGAGCTCCCGGACTGGAGCGGGCTCAGGAGTGGACCCTGTGAGCTCCCGGACTGGAGCGGGCTCAGGAGTGGACCCTGTGAGCTCCCGGACTGGAGCGGGCTCAGGAGTGGACCCTGTGAGCTCCCGGACTGGAGCGGGCTCAGGAGTGGACCCTGTGAGCTCCCGGACTGGAGCGGGCTCAGGAGTGGACCCTGTGAGCTCCCGGACTGGAGCGGGCTCAGGAGTGGACCCTGTGAGCTCCCGGACTGGAGCGGGCTCAGGAGTGGACCCTGTGAGCTCCCGGACTGGAGCGGGCTCAGGAGTGGACCCTGTGAGCTCCCGGACTGGAGCGGGCTCAGGAGTGGACCCTGTGAGCTCCCGGACTGGAGCGGGCTCTGGAGTGGACTCTGTGAGCTCCCGGACTGAAGCGTGCTCTGGAGTGGACCTTGTGAGCTCCCGGACTGGAGTGAGTTCCTTAATGAGCTCTGTGGGCTCCTGGACTGGAGCTGGCTCTGAAGTGGACTCTGTGAGCTCCCGGCCTGGAGCGACTTCCTTAATGAGCTCTGTGGGCGCCTGGACTGGAGCGGACTCTGAAGTGGACTCTGTGAGCTCCCGGATTGGAGTGGACTCTGGTTTGGGATCTGTGAGCTCCCGGACTGGAGCGGGCTCTGGAGTGGACCCTGTGAGCTCCCGGACTGGAGCGGGCTCTGGAGTGGACTCTGAGCTCCCGGACTGGAGCGGGCTCTGGAGCGGGCTCGTGCGCTTGCGCGTGAGTGAAGGCTTACAATGACTTACAAAGATACATAACAGCTACAAGTGTATGCACTACTTGCTTTATGCAAGCGCTATATAGGATAAATCACTATACAGGATTACCATTTTATACTTTATCGACACGAATTGATGAATTGTTATTGAAGTGAATTAGGTTTAAATCGCCGTCATGCATGAATGAATATTTTTGCAATTTAACACATAATAATCCACAATGATCACATTACACAAAACTGAAATTGCACGTCAAAATAACACATTGTCAATATTTTTTGAGACCCCCCAAAATTTCACAGATCACGTTTTCAGGGGAGCCCATGTCTTATTAAGGGGAGCCGAGCTCCCCCTAGCTCCCCCGTAGTTCGCACCCTGAGTCCAGGGCACCACAACCAGACACTGTGACATTAATTTAGCAGTAAAGTTGAACTGTTTGGGGTGTATTTATGGCTGTATTTATAAAGAAATGTGTCAAATCGATTGAGAAAACCTGTAAAAGCATTTGCTTGTTGATGTTTATTTTATTATTTTAGTGCTGTTTATTTTGTGTACAGTGCTATGAGAAGTCAATTTAAAGACGCTTTATAGAATACGTTTATTATTATTATTATTATTATTATTATTTACTAAATAGTAGGCTAAATGAGCATAAATTATAATAAATAGCCTACTACTATTACCATAGACTACATAATAAAGTAGGCCTAATTTATATTTCTTCTAAAAACATTTTCTTTTATTTTTTCAGTGTTTAAACTTTCTTAATTTTACATTTAAAAATATGAATGAAACGTGGAACCTGCGCTGCGTGCATCAGTCAAACCAAGCCTGCTGGTTTACAGAGGATGCTGCTGCGATCAGCGCGGTAAAGACAGTTGTCACATACGTACGCGCAGCCGTTAGTACGGATGACACTATTGGTCCAGCAGCATAACGCCATGGGGGGCGGATTCTCATTGGGTGACAGCTGCTTAATCCGAGAGCTCAACATTTTGTAACATCTCCAGTTTAAGCGTTTATTTATGGATTTACGCTGGGAGAGACAATACACGCGAACGTGAAACGATTGACAAGATCTGGAGGAGTCGTCTAAATCCTCAGTAGCGTGAGAACGTGAGTAAATTAGCTTTCATGATATTTCCATGTTGAGACAGTGATGAATGAACAACACCATGTGAGAGTATGATAACTGTGTGTAAAGGGATGCAGAAGGAGAAGCACTGGCTAGACAGTAGCCTATCTCAAACCACAGGCAGCCATATGGCTGATGAAACACTCTGTCTCGGTAGGTCTGGTTATTAGCCTACACTGTACTAAATGCTCAGACATGAAGTGCAGTGCAGACGACAAAGACTCATAAATTAGTCTGGACTGCGTATTTTCTCCACCTGTTTGCAGCATGCCAATGGAGACACATGCTCGTATAAACACAAACCACAGGTCGCTTCATGACACACATCCTAAAATATAGCTATTATAGCGTTTTACAGTATATTGGTGATATATCGACTAACGGTGATTTTAATGTGTTATGTCAAATAGCGTGACGTTTAATCCTCAAAAAGCTTCAGTATGGGCGTAAGGAATGAGAGTATGGGTAGGCTACACAATATAACCGTTTGTTCCTCTGAACAGCGTCAATACGGTTTCCAACATCAGATAGGCTATTTGAGGACAACATTTTGCGATGTCCGAATCTCGAATGAAACGTTCGTTCATTTGAACCGGATCGCGCAATTTATATTTATGTAATATATTCATATTTAAATTTATTTTATATGTAGTCAAAACAAAAGATTTTTTATTAGATATATAGGACAATTATGAGGGTTAAAATTAATTAGCCTAATGAAGGCTAAAAGTTGACTAAAATGTTACATTACTCCCTTTTCTACATTCAGAATATTAATGCTGATAAAAAATAGTTAATACGCTGACTCTATCACAGTCATTCAATCACTCCTTATGACTAAGCTTTGAATGCACTCCTCTCCTCTAGAAACTAGGGCTGCACGATAAATCGCATGCAATATTTAACGCGCATCTTGTCAGAAAGCCGGTTCTGTAATCAGCGGTAAATCTCCATCACGTGCGTGCTTTCACCTTGAGCAGCATTAACTACACAGAGCCGTTGTTCACTGACACATGCTCGTATAAACACAAACCACAGGTCGCTTCATGACACACATCCTAAAATATAGCTATTATAGCGTTTTACAGTATATTGGTGATATATCGACTAACGGTGATTTTAATGTGTTATGTCAAATAGCGTGACGTTTAATCCTCAAAAAGCTTCAGTATGGGCGTAAGGAATGAGAGTATGGGTAGGCTACACAATATAACCGTTTGTTCCTCTGAACAGCGTCAATACGGTTTCCAACATCAGATAGGCTATTTGAGGACAACATTTTGCGATGTCCGAATCTCGAATGAAACGTTCGTTCATTTGAACCGGATCGCGCAAACGGTCTTGTTCACGTGGTGACGTATAGAACCGCCGAATCGTTTTTTAAAATGAACTGTTCGGGAAAAAATCGATTCGGTCTGCCAAACCGGAATTGCCATCACTAATTCTGCTTTCCTAGCTGTTCTCGTGCAACGATGTAACGTGAAAAATGTGATGAGTTATATTTGTTCATTTGTTATATTAGAATTAGGCTACACAATACTCACTCATGCGTCGTGTAACATGACTGGTAATTGGGATTATAGTAAGTAATTTCAAATCCACGTGCCACTGTGGCCCTGCACCCATCAATGAAGGCGCTGAAGGAGCAGTTGTCTTTTTGTCTACACAACAAACGTTCACCTTATGTTACCATATAGTTCCCTTTTGCTTATTTTTAGGGAAGTAAATAATAACGTTCTAATAACGTTTTTTGTAACCATAAGTAACAAAAACTAGAAATGACCCAATAAATTAGCCATTAATTAATTACTCAATAAATTAAATTTCATTTAAGAGCCGTTGTTCACTGACGAGCTGCGCAAAAAATTGCGCGAATATGAACGTGGTTTTGCGCAGCTCGTCAGTACCACTAAGGTCAAGATGTGTGGTCCTGTTTCTAGTCTGCTGTTCTTGTTCTGCTTGTGAGGAACTGGTATTAATGTCTGTGTGTTTAGAATATCTGAATGATGTAAAGGGGTTTGCGTATGTGTGGTGATTCTACTGTAAGACACTTCAGTTTCTCCTAAATTGGAAACCCACTCCCATCTCCACGCTCAGTTCTCTAATACATCACTACATATTTGAGTGATTTATTACAGCATTCAACAGAATGGTATTTTAAAACACATGAGACTTTTTTTTCCAGTAATGACAACAAACCAGCCTTTAGAGTTGAATCAGAATCACAGGTTTATCAGTTTCTTTATAGACGCATATCATAATGAGGTTGCCTGAAACAGGCTTTTCAGCAAAATTTACACCATAAAAAATGTATGATGTATGAACGAAACAATTCATGAAACTGCAAAAAATGTAAAATATCAAATCACATGTTTGCCAACAAATATTGTGATTTAATTCAGACTTAACTAAAATCATTAAAAAAAGTTACTTGAAATGAAATAAAAAAGTATATGTCAGACTCTGTTCCGTGTTTTGTGTGTGGTTTGCTTCCTATGTTTCCTTTTGCCCTTATTTGGTCTTCCTGTTCCGTTTCCCTGATTAGGTGTATTTGTCCCAGCTGTTTCCAATGTTCATTATGTCATTGATTTCAGGTGTTCCTCATTGTGTCCCTCCTCTAGTCCTGTATTTAATGGTTTCCTGTTTTGAGTTCGCCGTCCGGTATTGAATGTCTGTTTATGTCAACCTCATCAGCTACATGTGTTTTCCTGGTTCCCTTGTGTTGGATTATATTATTAAAATCTCCTTGTTAATGTTCTCCACGTCTCCTCGTTCCTCACTCCACGCTCCAGCACAGTAGCAAACGTGACAGTATAACTGTTAAAAAAATAACTTATATTTTATATCAGCAGTTGCCAAGGCAACATTTTTCATTTTCTTTTAGTTTCCCTAAAATATCTAAAACTAAAATAAACATGAATAAAAACTATATAGCCATATTTTTAAATACTAATAAAATAACAAAAACACACAAAAAAATGACTAAAATTAAATGAAAAAGGAAAATATACCTTTACTAAAATATTAAATAAAAACTAATTCAAAATATGAATAAAAACCATAATAGCATCTCAATGATAATAAAACAACACTGTGTAATTGTAGAACAATTATTAAAAAATAAATAAAAATGGTCTTAAAAACATGGTAGGCTGGGACCTTTGTCTTGGACTTTAAAAGTATACTCTAGAAATAGAAATAAAACAAATAAATAAATGCATTTTTTCAAAGTGGACTTTCATGTTACACTTTAGGTCAAAGGCTGCAACTGAATGTGGTCACATGGCAATCCAAGCAAAGCTAGTTGTTGCTGTCTTGTTATTACAGTCTGTTAACCCATATTTTCCTGTGCCAGAGGCGAAACCTGGAGTACAGAGAAACCGATTGGCTGCTTCTGTAGGTCATTAATTCCACTTGGTTACACCTACAGTATGCACAGATACGTTTACAGCTAAATGATGAGACAAGCCCCTTGAGATATGGGACACTTAGTCTGCATGCTGCATGCATGCTTCTAAGACCACAACATATAGAACACACATGCAGTAAATGATACAGCTGTAAATCATCTATCCATCCATTCATCCAACCAAACAGGTTCAGGTCAGGCGATACAGTAGCATATTGTGTAAGGACTCTGCATAGTTTTTGTAGCTGATAGTTTAACATGGTTACCTGCTTTGCATGCATGACTTTATATTTGCATGCGTCTTCCTCTGTGGTCAATGCATGAATTAAACGGTTTCCCTATCTACGCAGGATGGAGTAAGATCAGCTGTCGCTACTGGGCCAGAGACTTCCCTTGTCTGATTCCATCACATCACTAGATCTGGATTGCATTCCACAAGGCCATGCAGCAAAACCCTGGTAATGCAAGTCTCAGTGGAAGATAGAAAGATGATCTTTTATATACAGGCATGTATTTGAGTGCAGGTATTATTTAGATTACTTCCTTATTCAATGGGAAAAACTCCAACTGAGAAAATCGCCTACAAAGCTAGTTCGCTTTAACTGTTATCTCCTAACTGATATTGAGTTTTGTATTGTGCCTCGGCATAGGCTGTTTTTTATAGCTTTCCAGCGAGTGATAGTGCAGGATAACAGCAATGCAGGGCTCTGATTGGTTGGCCTGTTTTTCCATAATTCGAGAGAGTTGAACATGTTGTAGGAAGCTTTATTCGCTGGTGGAAACATGCTTGCACTTTCAGTTTTCAGGTTTGTGATTAACATATTCTTTATTTGTTCTATCATCTATCTATCTATATATCATCTGTCTGTCATCTGACTGTATGTCTATAGATGCTTTGGATAAAATTAATACATGTAATTAATGAATAAATTTTATATATATGTGTGTGTGTGTGTGTGTGTGTGTGTGTGTGTGTGTGTGACTGTCAATTTATTTAAAAAGCACGATATGTAAATTAGAATTGTAAATCAAACTAAGATTGTTGGAGTAAATCTTTCTACCTAAAAATTTCAAGTTTTATTTAACAGATTATGCTGTTTCTTTTTTAATTGTTTGTGAAAGTCACTAGCAATTGTTTCAAAGTAAATCCTACACTATTTTTAGTGTACTTAAACTATTTAAAACAAATTTGATACAAATGTGCTCCTACTTGTTCCTGTAGCTCACACAGGAGAAAAAGTGCTTGCAATATAAAAGTCATGGGCTTGATTCCCAAGGAATGCACGAATGAAGTGATAAAACATGTACCTTGAATACAATGTTTTTGGATAAATGTGTCTGCCAAATGCATAAATGAAAAACCAAATTTTTTGGTTACATATAAACACATCTGAGATTAACCATTCGCACCCAGCACCTAAATCAGCATTATGCAATTTTTAAAAATAGATGTTTGTGTGAATGCTTTACAGATAATGCTTCCTTCCCAGAAATCCTAAACAAGAGTGAAAGTGCCGTTCTCGTGGTCTTGCTTTGTTATCTTGTTCTTTTTTCTGTGTAATTCATATCACACCATATGACCATCCAGCGCAGTACAAAGAAAAGGGAAGGAACCTGCACTCCACAACAAACGCGTGTTCCCACCCTGAGTCTCTAAGCTCTCACTGATGTTATCCTTCCCTTCGTTTGATCACACATTTAAAATTAGAAATGAAAGAGTTCATAGAACACAAGAACAAATAATTAGGCTTTTTTATTAATCTCATTGTAACAAAGCATGAACCAAAGCTCTTTTGAAGACAGAGCTGAGAAATGATTCGCTCACACAGCCTCAGCTGCACCACCAATACTCTTAACGCTATAGTAACTCCACAGCTTTTAAACCATGTGTTCATTATTCATAGATGCATGCTAATGAGTCAGAAATTAAAACCAGGGATTGCAACTGCATAGACCCAGTTCCTCAGTTTTTTGACAATACTGGTTTGGAGATATTCATTTTTCTTTTGCTGTTTGTTCATTGTCCTGTTCTCTTTAAGATTTCTTAACTGACTGAAAGAAAACTGTGATCACACTCGGCATATTGGTTTATATAATGTAATGTGGGGTTTGGTGTTTGGGTTTTGTTTCATGTTCATGGTTTCCATGTCTTTTATTTTGTAATTGTTTCATGCTGTCAGTATCATGCTTCCCTTGCCGTCATGTATCTCTGCCTTGTGTATGTGTCATGTTCTGATTGGTAGTCTTAGTCATGTGTCTTGTTCCACATTGGTTTGTTCATGTCATGTGACCCTCCTTGT
>NW_015646384.1:273391-301274 GCF_001515625.1 Sinocyclocheilus rhinocerous | reverse complement strand
CGGCACTAAACCAGAGCCAGAGTCTGCTCACGTCACGTCTGTCAAGCCAGAGTCTGTTCACGTCACGTCTGCCAAGCCAGAGTCTGCTCACGTGACGTCTGCTACACCAAAGCCTGCTAACGTCTTCGCCACGCCTGAGTCCCCGGCCAAGATGGCCGCCACGCCTGAGTCGGACATGGAGCTTGGGCCAAGACTGAAAAGACTGATAGCTAGCGTGATGGACTTACTACTGATGTCGGTGAGAGCTGCAGGCATCCCGTTGACATCAGTGCTCTAAAGCTTAACAGTCCTAGAGGTCCTGCCGCCCTCTGCTGCCCTTACTTTAATGGCGGTCGCCAATTTAAGCGTGTGGGCTGTACACTGCACTCAAGAGGCCTCTCCTGTCCATGAATCTGCTCCTGTGGCCTCTCCTGTCCATGAATCCGCTGCAGAACCTCCTGAGGTGGTGGCGTCCGCTTCCAAACTCACTGTCTGCCCTGTCAAGGCCACAGAGGCCGTTCACAAACTCACTGTCTGGCACCGCCATGGCTGCCTGTTCTGCCTGCTCCGCCATGGCTCCCTGCTCTGCCTGTTCCGCTTCATGGGCCTGGCCCTCCATCCCTCCCCCAGTTCCGCCTCCACTCCACCACCCTCCTGGATTTGTTGGGTTTTGTTTGTGTTTGTTTGGGCATCTGGAGCCGCCCTTAGAGGGAGGGGATATGTAATGTGGGGTTTGGTGTTTGGGTTTTGTTTCATGTTCATGTTTTCCATGTCTTTTATTTTGTAATTGGTTCATGCTGTCAGTGTCATGCTTCCCTTGCCCTCATGTATCGCTGCCTTGTGTATGTGTTCTTGTCGTGAATGAAGCTGTATCCCGCTGTCGGTGAGTCTAGTCTGTTCATGCCACGTCAAGTCAAGTCTGTTCATGTCAAGTCAAGTATGTTCATGCCTCGTCAAGTCTGTTCATGTCAAGTCTCGGATTATTGTTTGGATCACACTGTAAATAAACTGCACTTGAGTTCTTCACTACGCTCGCCTTCAGTGGACTTTCATTACATATAAAGAGCTTGTGCATTTAACAAACTCTGTTTGCATCTCATTATATCCACCAATGTGCAATGCTCTGTTTCTCTGCATGTGGAGAGTGTTATTGGGAAACTATTAAATTAATATAATATAATACCTGGAGAAAGCTGTTAACTGGGACGGCATAAACTGAACTTCTTCCTCCTTGGGTTGCTAGATAAATACATTCATGAAGTGTTAAAGGGTTAGTTCACCCAAAAATGAAAATTAGCCTGTGTTTTACTCACCCTCGAAGCATCCTAGGTGTATATTACTTTCTTCTTTCAGACGAATCCAGTCAGAGTTATATTAAAAATTGCCCTGGCTATTCCAAGCTCTATCATTGCAGTCAGCGGGTGTTGTAGACTTGCAGTTGAACAGTCCACAAGTCGTCAAATAAAGCGCACACATCCATAATAAAACGTGCCTCACACGGCTCCGGGAGGTGAATAATGGCCTCCTGTAGCGAATCCATGTGTTTTTGTAAGAAAAATATCCATATTTCAAACGTAATAAACACTTTTCTCTCACTTCCGGTATCTGTCATACGCGAAAGCCGTTCCGGCGGATGACGTTGGACGTCAGCGTTGCGTGATTAGTGACGAATGCGGTGAGAGAACAAAACAAAACGCCGGTCACGAATTAGAAGTACAAACCGAGGATTTGTAAAGAAAAATGACGGAGGATTTCGATATTAACCAAGAGGAGACTAGTTTTCCTTTGCTAAAGTAAGGAAATTTTACTTCCTTTGCTCCTATAAACAAACTCGTGAGACTAGCATATCTCAGAGGCGCGCACGCTGCGCATACGTCCTGCATCATCTGCCGGAACGTCTTCCGCGTATGACAGATACCGGAAGTGAGAGAAAAGTGTTTATTACGTTTGAAATATGGATATTTTTTCTTACAAAAACGCATGGATTCGCTACAGGAGACCTTTATTCACCCCCTGGAGCTGTGTGAGGCACTTTTTATTATGGATGCGCGTGCTTTATTTGACGACTTGTGGACTGTTCAACTGCAACACCCGCTGACTGCAAAGATAGAGCTTGGAAGAGCCAGGACAATTTTTTATATAACTCCGACTGGATTCGTCTGAAAGAAGAAAGTAATATACACCTAGGATGCTTCGAGGGTGAGTAAAACACAGACTAATTTTCATTTTTGGGTGAACTAACCCTTTAAGTGTGATGTGTTAAGAAGAGACTCCTGAGGTGATCATCATATGTCAGGTAGATACAGTGGGCAGGACTGTGCTGCTTCAGTGATAGATGTGAAGGAGTGAGAGGCTGGGGTAACTCCCCATTTTGGGGCTGTCTTGCTTGCTTCTAGTCTCTTATGCTGCTTGTTTTCTCTCTGATTTCTTGCACAATCAAACTCTCAGACCCTTTTAGACCAATGAAGTATCTGAGGAACCAAGGTAGGCAAAGTTGCTATTCTTTCAGTGTGACAACTGTAATGCAGTTCTTGGCTGTAATGTATCATGTTTTTATGTTTTGTAACATTAAGGTCCTAAGTTTCATTTCTAGGGAATGCATGTACTCATAAAATGTACAGTGTAACTTTATTGCACTGGAACTTGCTTTGGATTAAAGCGTCTGCCAAGTGCAATAATAGAAAAGCATTTTAATTTGTCTCATGTTTTGCATGGGTGCAATTCTATAGAGTGAACTTTGTTCAAATAATGGTCGTAAATTATTTTACAATGCCAATGCATGAATCACAAAGCTGCTGGTAATTATGTGTCAAAAACAAAATCTGAATGTGAGCAGAGATGTTTGGCCAGGTTACTTTGCACGTACAAGGAACTTTAGTTTAGTTAATGAGTTGTTCGCAAGATCGAGGCACTATGCTATAACCAACACACAAGTAGGTCTATATCTAAAATGGAATATAGTTCGAAGTAAGTGCATAGAAATAAAGTATTACATTTCATATACTTTCATAGTATGTGTCTGCAGCGTATTAACTTAAATTGAGCTTATACAGTTAAAGACATACAAGTTTGAAAATCTCTTAATGGTTTTACACAGGTAAAAACTTGCCTAAAATAGTTCACCTTAAGTTTGTATGCCTTTTTAGGACCGTTTAGGCATTCAATCAACTACAGTGGGGAATGAATTAAAAACACCCTCTCATCTCAACTCCCACTGTAACGGTAGGACAGATTAGGACTGCACGATATTGGAAAAAACTCACATTGCGATATTTTTTTTCCTGCGATATATATTGCGATATGAAAAAAAAAATCAGATGACTTCAATATACCTCTATTTGGGGGAAAAAATAATCAATGATTGGGGTGATTTTGTAGGCGAGTAAATCAGCAAAGGAAATAAACAAATTACAAGCATAGACAAATAACAGAACAAAGATACAAATGAAATAAGCAGTGCGTTATATTTCAGTTTACAAGGATACTTGCAGAGCACAGTATTTCAGGCACAAATAGACGCAGAAGTGAACAGAAATCAGTGTTCACATGCATCTGTGTGGCTCTCAGGCGTCTACACTGGACGCGAGCGGCGCGGCGTGGCGCGGCGCAACACGACAAAATACAATAGAACCCATTATAACCAGTGATGCTGTGTGACTGACTATACTGAATGCGGCGCGACACGACAAATCCCCAACAGTAAACTGATGCCGCATTCTCTTTATGACATACTGACACAAAGTTCAAATGATATGCAACGGTCGCTTTGTCGTGTCCAGTGTAGACAGACTTTGGGGCTGTTCACATGTCCCGCCTAAAAACGCGTGGAAAACGCCAGTCGCACTGCTTTCTCCTTCTTTCCAAAACGCTCTGGAGCTTGCGCTTTCGTGGCGTCTGCCGTTGCTAAGCGACCATGACCTATGCTCTCCTCGACGACGCGGAAATTTCAACAAAGGATAAATGGATTTCCAGCACTGAAAATCGCGTGCAGTAGCTCTGCTACTAAATGTATTTAAAATGGGTATTTCTGTACAGCTGTCGCCGTCCAATGTAGACACCGTGTCTGTGTGTGAGCAAATAAAACAATCAGTAAAAATATAACGATTAGTATACTAAACATCGCACATCCTGCGATGTGACTATCGCAGATGCGCACATCCCGATATCGATGCTGAAACGATATATCGTGCAGCCCTAGTGCAGATATTCATAGCAAAAACAGCGTAGTGTGCAGCGTTATTTAACCCCTGCATGTGTGAAAATTCTGTGTGTGAGCAACATAAATTGAAACTTTTTTGAATACTCAAAATCTCCTAACGGTCCCGTGGGCTACCGTAGGTCAGCCGCACTCTGGAGAATGTGACATAAAGGCTTTGCCACAGAGAGCACAGTGTGAGTCTAACATGCCAGGTGTCTATCCCTAAAGAGTGTTTTGTGGACCGTAGATGGCATGCAGAACTAATCCCTGTTCATTAGAGTTTTTGGGGTCTGCTTGGAGGTCACGGTTGACTTCACTGGATAAAGAGAAATGATTTTATGCCTTATAATTGGTACACTGTCATAAATGGTGCATATTAGTACCTTAGAGTAATAATATGTACCCGTAAGGTAGTAATACTCTCATGGTATTACAATGAACACTTTAGGGGTAAAGAACATTCCCTTAAGGGACAAAAGTGTCTCTTTAAAGAGACTGCCCAGTGACAAGCTGTTGTACCTCTATAGGCACAGTTTTTGCACATTTTTTCTAAGAGAGTATGGAAGTACTGGTATGGAGTATGGAGTTCTGTTTCTGCCACAGAATAAAATAAATAAATAAAAAGGTAATTGTGACTTTTTATCTCACAATTCTGACTTTTTTCTTCGCAGTTCTGAGTTTATACTTTTTTTTAGAATTGTGAGATGTAAACTCAGAATTCTGAGAAGAATATAACTTGCAATTCTAAGAAAAAAAAGTCAGAATTGTGAGTAGGGTTCGACCGATAATTGGCCTGGCCGATTATCGGCGCTTATACTAAGCATCTTTATGGTTATTGGTGTCGGCCATTTTCAAAACCGATTTGCCGATAAAATAATTTAAAAGCGTTTAGAAATTCAGAAAGATTTTGTCAGAGCCCTTGTTATTCTTAATTTTGACATTAATTTTCATTTTTACACCAGCCATATATATCGGTTCAAAATATCGGTTATCGGCCTTAATCTGTAATAATCAGCATCAGCCCTGAGAAAAAAAAAGTCAGAATTGCTAGTTTATTCTTAGTTTATATCTTACAAATTCTGATATCTTCTCAGAATTGTGAGCAACAAAAGTCCCAATTTTGAGATGAAAAGTCGCAATTATCTTTTTTTGTGGCGGAAACGGGCTTGAATAGATTTGTTTTTGGAGTTAAATGATTTACTGTGAATTTACTTAAGTTGGTGACAAATTTATTAATTGAGTGTCTCTTTCTCACTCTTCTTTGCAGAATTTTGTTTTCAAAAATCTGTATGATTCAGTTTAAACTTTAAGAAACTCCATTAAGGGATCTTTTTTCCAAAGACTGCCATTGTATCACTCTGCAAAACTACACACAGAATCAGTGTTTCCTGTGGAAAAGTTTTGTTTTCTTACTCTTCACAAAGTCTGTCACAGTGCCCCCTGCTGGGGCCATGCCCCACCTGCTGAACAATGACACTTCCTTCAGCTCCAAGCAAGAGCTCTTGGTCCTACATGACAGTCCATTGGGACCCAGCCTGGACACTCCCAGCCCAGTGGAGTGCCAGGGCTCTGGTCCAGGCAGCCCATCTGGAGATGCCCGCACTGTGCTCCACAAGACAGGCAAAAAGGGGCTTGACCTCACAGAGCCGCCCACTGGGGTGAAGTTTGTTCCGACAGACTTTGAGAATCTTTGTGGGTGGGGAGCACTGACCCCACGGTGTATGCAGACCTTCAACACCCCACACTGGGTTCTCTTCTTCCTCTGTGTGGCCTCCTTCCTCCAGGGCATGATCATCAATGGCTTCATCAACACCGTCATCACCTCCATTGAGAGACGTTTTGACCTGCGCAGCTACCAGGTCAATCTATTACAAGCTGTCATTTGTATAGTTAGAGGGGTGTATCGGTACCATACCGCTTATATAAATTAGAGATTTAAAAAAAAATGTTGCTAGTATTAATTGATATTGGATGTTGCATATTTAATTGTGCATGCTCATTTTCTCTATTTTTATGTTTAGATTACGTTTGCCAGCATCTAATGTTCACTTAAAGTTCATCTTTAAAGGGGTCATATGATGTTGCTAAAGATAACATTATTTTGTGTATTTGGTGTAATGAAATGTGTTTATGCGGTTTAAGGTTCAAAAAACATTATTTTCCACATAATGTACATTTTTGTTTCTCCTCTATCCCCCGCTTTTCTGAAACGCCCAGGCATGACGAAGCGATATCGTCCTCTTTTGGAAGGCCAAACAAAGTAGTTTCGCTTTCACAAGGAAACGCACAGCGTCTTCACGACATGGCGGCGGTGGCAACAATAAAACTACAGCGAGAATAAAAGTAACGCCTTCTTTCTTTGCGTGAACATTTGGGCGGCGTTTTGCAACTCTTCCCACGTCGTGACGTAGACATATGGGGGCGTGTTAGAATGAGCCGTTTTAGGAAGGCGTGGTTGACTCTTTAGTCTTTGCAACTTTACAGATCTTATTTATGCACCAAGAGCTTGTAACACTCCAAAGAGAAAGGAAAATTGAAATCGCATCATATGACCCTTTTAAAGCTACTAGTACAGCACTCTGACATGTAATCCTAAAGGGATAGTTGACCCACAAATTTAAATTCTGACATCATACATTCACCCTTGAGTTGCCCCAAACCTGTATGAAGATCTTTCTTTTACTGAACACAAAAGAAGATATTTTGAAGAATGCTGGTAACCGAACAACAGCTACCACCAACTGTTTTGTTATCAACATTGCTCAAAAATGTCTTCTTTTGTGCTCAGCAGAGGAAACAAACTCAGGTTTGGAACAAGTGGATGATGAATAAATTATGACAGTATTTCACTTTCTTGGGGTGAACTGTTCCTTTAAGCAAATTACAACATAAATATTGAATTTTATATTGTACATTATTATGCTGTTATGCCTAAATTCACTTGTAGCATATAAAATGATTAATTTTAGTTTTCAGTGTTTTATTTTGAACTAATTTAGACAAAATTGTCTAAAATTGCTTTTCGGCTATAACATAAATATCTGATTTTTAGTATCGGCCAGAATTATAGTATTGTTTCATCGCCATCTAAAATGCATTAAAATTAACCATTATATGTTCAAAAGACTTACAGTTTTACTCATATTATTTTCTATGAAATATTACTGTTCACCAGGTCAGTCACAATTTTTAAGGATGTTCAGTCAACTTTGAAAATATTGATTTGACACACATTTTTGTAGTATAATAGTTTTATAAAAAATACAGTAAAAATATTAATATTGTAAATATTATTACAATTTAAAATATCTGTTTTCCATTTTAATCTATTTTAAACTATTTTAATTTATTCCTGTGATGACAAAAGCTGATTTTTTTTCATTAGTCATTGCTTCATTCTTCATTGTCACATGATCCTTCAGAAATCATTATAATATGCTGATTTGATGCTCAAGAAACATTTCTTATTATTATCAATGTTTAATATGAATATTTTTTGGAAAAATGTGCTGCTTTTTTGCAAGATTCTTTAATGAATAGAAAGTTCAAAAGAACACCATTTATTTAAAATATTAATATTTTGTAACATTATAAATGTCTTTACTGTCACTTTTGATCAATTTAAATCGAATATTAAATCAGAGAAGCAACCATCTTGCATATCACAACGGTTTATGGGTAATACTAGTCTCACACATTATAGGATGGACAGTATTCAAATTGGGATGTATGTACACCTCAGCATTATTAACACAATGTGTTGTTTGTGTTGCCGTTGCAGGCAGGACTCATCGCGAGCTCCTATGACATTGCTGCTTGTGTGTGCCTGACATTCGTGAGCTACTTTGGTGGTAATGGTCATAAGCCTCGATGGCTGGGCTGGGGTGTGCTCATCATGGCACTGGGCTCTCTGGTCTTTGCCCTGCCCCATTTCACCACACCACCTTATCAGGTGAGAGTGCCGGAGCGTATGGGACTGTGCTCAGCCAATCACACCGAGACGTGTGTCGGCGAGGAAGGTGGGCTCTCAGCTTACCGTTACGTCTTTATGCTGGGCCAGTTTCTGCACGGGGTCGGAGCAACCCCTTTGTACACCCTCGGGGTCACCTACCTAGATGAGAATGTCAAGTCAAACTACGCACCTGTATATATAGGTGAGTGTGATGACGCCATGAAAACATGAAAATTTGTACTGTATTAGGCTGATATTAGAAACTTTGTTCTGCTTGGCCATTTTCCCTATTTTTACATTTATATACCTTTTCCATCATTTAACATTCACTAGCTTAAAGATTGATTAAGTGTTTTTTTTTCTTATAAAATTAATTTGATTAGTTAAATTCTTGATGATAAAAACCCAGAATCGTGAAAAATTATATCAGAATTTGGGAAAAAACAAAACAGATTTCCTAGGCCCTTATTGTTGAAATTCAATTGAAGCACTGAAATGGAATTAAATTGGGGCCCTAATATCGGTGCATCCCTGTATTAATAGGACTTGATTTTGTCAGAGGGTTTGTTTGTTAATGTGTAGCCGATTTCAAAAGTACTCAAGCACTCAGATCTATATTCTAAAATCCTTTTGTCTTTTGCATTACATGGAAAACACTCAAGAATTGATATTTGCCCTCACTGAACCCTGCCAGTTTGTCCCACTCAGGCTTTGACACACCTAGTCATTTTCTTTTGTTGTTATCAGTGAGAGCCACTAGTTTCCACCTCAGACATCAATAAAACCTCCTTCCATTGTTTTTCTCCCCAACGTCCAGTTTTCAAAGGCCACTGAGGACAATCGCTACCCTGTTTGCCCCTCTCCAGACATAGGCACTGGAAATACAAACTTTTGATCAAAAACATGAATCAGTGTGTGAATCCAGACCAGCTTTCATATAACTCAGGGAGCAGAGGAGGGAGCCACAGAGACTTGATATGCTTTCTTCTGTTTTCTCAGGGATCTTCTACACAGCTGCCATTGTAGGACCTGCGGCTGGATACTTGCTGGGTGGAATCTTTCTCAACATCTACACAGAAATCGACCAAATGTAAGTGGCTAATGAGTAAGAAAATAAACATTTAAGCAAATTAATACTCACTTTATTAAAAGAAGTAGCTCACGCAAAATGAAAAAGTTTTTTTAGGCCATATTTATCTATAATTCACAGATATAATGTACAGTATTACATAAGCAGTGACAGAATTTGCATTTTTGGATGAATTATTCCTGAAAAGGCTTTGACAAGTGTCAGACTCCTAGTGTTAAGTAGTTGAATTGCATCTAATCCTTATTTAAACCCTGAAACATATTTATTATGCACCGATATTAACATTCTGGCCAATACCAAAAGCGTGTTAATTAATTAACACAAACATTTTTTTAATTTATCTACAGCAAAGGTAATCTATTATTGAAAATGAGCATGCATAATATATATCCAATAAAAAATACACAAATTAAATTATAAATTATGTAAATATTAAAAATATATAAATTAGTCAAAATTAGCGTTAACGCAGGTGATTAATTTTTCCAGTTTAACGGCATTAAAAATATTTAATGCCGTTAACGCAGGGGCGGAGCTAGGCTTGGCCACCCCACTCACAACTGCTGCTTCTGTCTCTTTTTTTTCTTGACAAGAATTGCATTTATTTAGATGTGAATTTAAAATGTGAATGAAACTACGAGCATGCATGTCAGACCCGCGTCACGTTCAGCAGCGGCAGCTCTTAAAGTAATAGCAGCCAAATAGCATAATAACCCAGCTGCTGTGATGTCTGTTAATCAAAGAACAAAATAAAAAAGAGGAAATGAATATTTAATTTAGAATTTAGTGTTTGATAACTTTATTACATTTCTATATGTTTCCTACTTGCTGAAGGGCACAGGTAAATATATAATGGGTTTATGTGAAGATTGTTTTAAGGTCACTTAAATTAGTTATTTTTTTAAGTCTAATAAATGTTAAAATTGATAGCTCTCAATTATACTGTAATGTTAGTATAGTCAACCTTACATATAGTCAATGGTTAAATATTAGGAAAAAAGAACAATTTCCTAGAGACATCAGTAGTATTGGTGTCAGTGATACTCGCCTTTAGTCAGAAAAAAATATGTCATTAAACAAATATTAAAAATGCACTGTCTTTTTGTTGTTTCTACATTAGTTTGAAGATTGAATGTGAAATTATTGCAATATAAAAGTACTGTATATTTAAAAACTTTAATGTTAGGTGGGATTAATCGCGATTAATTTCAGAAAAAATTTACGATTAATTAGTTATTTTTTTACTAATTGTTTTTACGATTGACAGCACTAATATAAATATAATAACATTGTCATTGTCATTGACAGCTTAAAAATGTCCTGCATGTATCCAAAATATAAATACCACAAAATATGAATACATAAATAGGAGACTACATAGCAGAAATGCAACAGACTAAGATTGATTTAGACCTTGTGACTTCCATGATGAAGAATACAGATTAAAATCTGACATAACCCCATAGAAATAACAAAAACATGACAATTTGTTTTAAATACTAAACTGCACATTCTAAAGCTAAATTTTCTCTCTCTATCTCTCTTAGGACAGAGCTGACTACTGAAAATCCGCTGTGGGTGGGAGCTTGGTGGATTGGTTTCCTGGCAGGAGGAGCGGCAGCTCTGGTTATCGCTCTGCCTATACTGGGTTACCCACGACAGCTACCAGGTGCTACCCACAAACGCGATTTAAAAGAAGTCAAGTGACTGCAGTACAGTATAGTATTAGTGTGAATAACAGTCTCACTTTCTGTATCTTGTAGGCTCTCAGCGGTATGTGGCCATGCGGGTCTCAGAGGCCCACCAGCTGAAGGATGGCAGTCAGGTCACTGCAGCTGATCCTCAGTTTGGCAAAACAGTAAAGGACATGCCCAGGTATGAACATACGAGCAGGGAGAGGAAGGTTTGTTTCCTCTGCTGGTTTTTCAAATGTATTAAAAGCCATACTTGTGTGACTATATACCGCATTTCACCGTCTGTTATCATGTGCTGTACCACCATGTTTATATTTAGACACTTCGTTGATGGGAAGTAGCTGAGGTTGTAGTTTTCTTGTCTGGCAAGTTCAGTGAATTCCGATGGGTGATGAGTCCCTAGACGATTTTTAAGGATCCAGGAAATTAGCACTTTTTACTGACACTACTTTTAAAGATCCAACAAACTGCCACGTACAAGTTATTGGGTTGTCGTTTTTCATTTAGTTTGCTAGTTTTCATTTGGCCGCAAGTTTCCACTAGATATCATTAAAACCTTCAGTTGTTTTCCTCTCCTCTGTCCAGTTTTCAAAGGCAACTAAAAGACAATTGCAGCATTTCACCAATTGGTCTTTCGGTCTAAATAAAAGAAAAAAAGCACAAATCAATGCTGTCAGTTGTATTTTATCCAGACACGATTATCTATGAAATTGAAATGTTGTAATAGTTGGCCAAGAGATGTCAACTGAACATCATGTGACGTTTTAACTTAAAATGCTAGATAGAATCATTTAAAATGCATGTTTTACATAGACACAGCGTCATAGTCAAGAACTCCCTGCGCATTCATGCAGTCTAGCATGGATAAAACCAGGGAGAGCAGCAATAACCCCCCAGGGTAAACAGAACAGAACCAACATAAATGTATTGCAGGTATCATTAAGATTCAATCATTTAATGTAGCATTTTAGAAATTAGTCTGATTCAAAGGAGAATCAGAAGGCTGAATCCTGACTGACAAGAGGAGGAGTCGGGGATGGAGATGGGTAATTAGCTATTGAGCAACGCGAAAGCTGGTAATAATACTGAAAAACCTTATATATGAGTGCTGTGATAGGTGTCGCATCCCTATAGGTAGACACGAATCAGCTGAGAGTCAGCTGATACGAGCTGGACTAACGTGACCTGCCAGAACTGACGCTATGCAATATAATGAGTAAAAATTAACACTTTTACTTAAGAGTATTAAGAAGCGGTCTATTATTAATATTATATATTTATGCAGGTATATTTAATGATTGAATTTCTTTTTTTTTACAAGGACTTACATTGTAAAATTCAGAAAGTTGTTAGTTGTTTGCAAGAAATCGTTGAAATGACTGAATAATCCTTTTTCTCTGTAGGTCAATGCTGCTTCTTTTGAAGAACCCTACCTTCATCTTTCTGTGTCTCGCTGGTGCCACAGAGGCCACGCTCATAGCTGGAATGTCCACGTTTGGCCCCAAATTTCTAGAGTCTCAGTTTAGTCTGAGTGCTTCAGAGGCAGCAACCTGGTTTGGTAAGAATCACGTCAGTCAAACTCAATGCCACACCCTCTTGCTCAAATTACTCTTAGCGTACAAGAAACAACTACACTGAGTTGTTTTTAACTCCATCTTCTCATTCCAGGTTATATGGTGGTACCAGCTGGTGGAGGAGGCACCTTCCTGGGTGGCTTCATTGTAAAGAAGCTGAACCTTCGCTGCCGTGGGATTATCCGTTTCTGCATGCTGTGCGCAGTGGTCAGTCTGACGGCTATCTCCATCTTTTTGGTACACTGTCCTAATGTGCCCATGGCAGGAGTAACTGCCCCATACTACAATAACTTTACACACAACCACTACAGCGCCCCCTACCTGCAGACAGAGATCCATAACAACAGGTATGAAATATGAAACCGTTTGAATTCATTACTGTTAGATATAGGGCCAGATTTACTAACAGCTTGCACCAGCACAAACTGTCTTTTGGCGTTAAAATAGTACTGTCAGGATTTACTAAAGACGCGCAGTGAAGAATTAGCACTGAAAAGGCCTGGACACAAGGTTGTTTTTGCACCTGACCTTATTGAATTTGCATTTGTAGCAGTTTCCCTTCATATGCAAAATGTATGGGAGGAGAGTATTAAAATTAATCACCCAATGCGATTTACTAACGTTTGCACTCGTCAAATTACCAAATTACTGGTATTTGCACCATTATTTAATGCCCAAAAAAGCATGTCTTAAAGCAGGCGGTAATTTGCACTGCTCTTGGTAGATTGTGCTGGTCATTATGGAAATGATCTGGCTGTGTCTGTGTTCTTTAATGTACGCATTGTTAGTAAATCACCTGCAGAATTATAATTTGCCCTGTTTAGTAAATCTGGCCCTAAATCTTTGGAAGTTTGCTATCTGTTTTTTATCCCTATCATCAACCCCAGTGGTGTTCTGTTGCTGTGCAGGCCTGGGAGAATGAATCAGCAGAGAATTGGTGCACTACCAATTCATTCTCCACTTTATTCAGGAAGATAGGTCATATTTATACAAACAACAAGAGTCAATCAATGTACAGTATTCAGGAGTTATAAGCAGTGCTGGGTAGGTTACTTACAAATAGTAGTCCGTTACTGATTCCAAATTACATGACAAAAATTGTAGTCTGTAGCATGATCCATTACATTACATATTTTAGGTAATGTAATCACACTACTTTTAGATTACTTTTGAGCTAGCTCATTTATCACAATGATTTAAATAGGATAATCTTGTATCATATTGATATAAAAATACAAAAAGAAAGAAAACATATTCCATTTGTTGTAATTAACAACATGAAGTACATTAAACATTATGTCAAGTTTTCCTAAACTGGGGTTAGTAAAGGATCTGCTGGGGGTTCAAAAAAATGTCAAATTAAAATATATAATTATAAAATAACAACAATAAAAATAAAACACGTACTATAAGGATGAAATATTTAATTTGTTTAGCTGCATATCATGTGACCATTAACTAACGTCAGAGAACCGTGAACATGCAAATGTGTTACTTAATTGAAATGAACTTATCTTAAAATCTCAGGGGGACTCCCAAGTAAACGCATTAAGTGAAAGGCTGACAAGCTAATGGTTTAAATTAATACTCAGAGCAGGAACAAAGAGATTGACTGACAGTGTGTTATTGATTGGTTGAAGTGAAATTCAAAACTAAAATTCCTTTCTCTCCCTCTCAGCTTCTCAGATCTGGGCAATCTGACCGCAATCTGTAACATTGGCTGTCACTGTGTTAAGGAGTTGTTTAACCCCGTGTGTGGTGCGGATGGAGTGATGTATTTCTCTCCCTGCCATGCTGGCTGTAGCTCCCTCAACCACACATATAGCCTCAGAGGCAGACAGGTACACAGACCCCTTGTTCTACACTTTCTCAGTGTCACGGAATTTATATTTATGAGCTTGTACTATGAAGGCATATTGTAAGTTTCAGAACACGATATTACACAGAAGTTTTAAAACTAAGCTGCATAAATGTTTTCGATTATGCATTGTTTTGGTGCAAAGAAAAAGTTAACTTTTATAAGAGGTCTCAGAAAAAAATGTGAATCTACAGTATATCTTATTCTTGGCTATGAATTTGTCCATATTGGTGTGTTTATGCATTCATAGGTGTTCTCTGGATGCAGCTGTGTGGTGGGGAATATATCATGGGGAGAACAAGGTTTTGCTGAAGAAGGGAGGTGTGTGTCATCCTGCAATCACATGCCAGCCTTCCTCACCTTCCTCTTCGTCATCATCTTCTTCACTTTCCTCTGCAGCATCCCTGCACTTACTACCACACTCAGGTATGACCAATGCATATACACTGTGGTTCAAATGTTTGGGATCAGAAAATTTAGCTTTTATTTAGCAAGGATGCATTAAACTGATCAAAACTGGCAGTAAAGACATTTGTAATGTTAGAAAAGATTTATATTTCAAATAAGTGTTGTTCTTTTGAAGTTCCTATTCATTAAAAAAATTAAAAACACTGTTTTTACTGTATTTTTCACGACCCCAAACTTTTGAATGGTAGTGTCGATTAAAATAAAAAATAAACGTGATGAGGTTATATGACAACAATGTAGCATACTGCTGTTTCAAATCATAACTGTATTGTAGAATAATACCTACTCTTTTCAATAATAATAATAATAATAATAAAAGTTTATTGTTTACGTAGTAAGCTACTGTAGTATTCCATTCCAAACATACAGAAGACAGTAGGATCTCTTATGGCTTACCTTATAATACAGGTGTTTGTCTTTATAGCCTAATGTAATTGTCTGTCTCCTCCTGCAGGTGTGTTCCTGACAGTCAGAGATCGTTTGGACTTGGAATCCAGTGGATTGTAGTAAGGACTCTCGGTGGGATCCCAGGCCCTATAGCTTTTGGCTCTGTGATTGACATCTCCTGCCTGCTGTGGGAGGAGCAGTGTGGGGAATACGGCTCCTGTTACCTGTACCACAACTCAGCCATGAGCCAGTACTCGCTCATCGCAGGCATCATCTACAAGGTAAAGAAAAACACACTTGAAAATATCTGAAGATTATGCAAAAATGTTCCCTGAGAAACCCATGCTGACTCATTCCACATTTAATGCACTTTAGCTTGTATGAAACTCTTGAAACTAACTTCTCAATTTACCACAGGAGGCCATTTATTTTGCAGCTCTAAATGGCCTCCAGCGGTATGTTGACAAGTCGGTTTTAAGAGTTTCATAAAAGCTAAAGTGTACATCAAGTGGGAATCAAAAGTCTGAAACTATTTGTGAGAATACAAATGTTTCTGTTACAAATTATATTATCAGCATAACAATTTGAGTGAAAGTTAATGCGAAAAAATAACATGTATGTCATTGCCTTAATATTTGATTTGTTGCCATTTTTACAAAGAGTGAACTAGAAGAATATTAATTTTTAATAAATCATTTTCGATAATGCTTTTGCTTTCATTTTTGAAAATTATACATTTGAAAAATCAGACACATATACATATATGTACACATATACTGTATATTCATTAATAATAAATAATAATAAAATATGTGAATTTTCAGCAGGCATTACTCCAGTCTTCAGTCACATTGTCTTTCAGAAATCATTCTAATTTGCTGGTTTGATTTGTTGCTCAGAAAACAGTTCTTATTATTATCAATGTTGAAAACATCTGTGCTGCTTAATATTTTTGTGGAAATCGTGACACATATTTTTCAGCATTCACTGATGAATGTTCAAATTCAAAAGAACAGTATTTATTTGAAATAGAAATATTTTGTAATATTATATATATATTTCTGTTTTTTTTCTCAGGTTTTAGGCACTCTTTTCTTTTTTCTGGCTGCCATGCTCTACAAGCCGCCCCCCGAGTCTCCTCAGAGCAGCTGTGAGAGCACAGATGTGGGAGGGGGAGAGGCCAGAGACCTGCCAATCAAAGCCAACCCGCACGCCAAATTATGACCTCAGTCTACAAATACACCAACACCTCAGCTCAAAGTGTGCGTGTACGCGTCTCTGTGTGCATGTGTGTGTATAAGGTCAACACCATCACTGTTCACTGTGCCCCTTCCTGCTGGCTGTACATCGTTCCCAACACGCATTATGTGATATGTTCCCATATACTGTCATTGGCTCACAAGTCTCAGAGTCCACCGACCCAGACATGAGGACTAAAAGCATTTATGTCACAATAAATGACAAAAAAAAAAAAACGGTGAAATCAGAGCATATATGTTACATAAACAGAACCTACCAAAAGCCAACATAATCCTAATTTGACAAGAGATTATTTATGCGTATAAACTGATATTATTTATATAATTTAATTGTCAAATTAGAGCATTTTTGAAAGGAAAAAGCCATAGATGATATAGAAAAAGAGCACGTAATATAAATGTAACGGAAAGAGAGAAATATAACTGTGCAGATGTTATAAAGTGTTTAGCTGTTATAAAATATTAAATATAGTGGATTCAAATGCTGCTCAGTTATACAAAAAAAACAGACAATTACAAGCTGTGCCTTTAAAAAGAGTTTTGCATTAGTCAGCATAGTTAGAAAGAGAAAAAAAGAAAATATCCATTAAAATATCCAACTCAAACTCTTAAATCTCTCTAAATTGCACTTTAAACTCACTTCACTGATGGAAATATACATCTGAACCATGTACAGTAGTGAACAACATACCATTAAACCAAGTTTCGTCCTGCAACGCAACATTACATAGTTCTAGTCCACATTTTGATACCATCTAAAGCATGTATGTATGACTTGTGATTCATGTATTTGATTTTCATACATTCTGAATATTTTTAACATTTTAAAATGTGCCAAAATACTGTAGCTCAGGACTGAGCAGGACAGAGAGGCTTCAAGGTGTGAGGTCTCATAGAGATGCAAGTGAGAGATGAAGAGGCAGCAGGTTTACAAAATGAACTTTTTGCAACTGTATACCAGGTTGAAAAATACCACCCAAGATGGGATATTCCTGAAAACCACTTCACTTTGAGCTTACACTTAAAATTGTTCTTGCACTGATTTTCAGCTACATTTAGGATGGCATATTGGACAACATAAAAGGATACTTTCTCGGTTGCTCATAACATAAGCATGCACCATTTTTTAATTTTTTTTTTATGTAGCAGGATTTTTTTGGAACATAAAAGTACCCCAAGCTGCTTAAATCCAAATATAAGAAGAATAACAAATATCTGCCACATGAACCTAATTTGCTTATATTAAGTGCTACTAAAACATCTCACCAATGATACTTTATGTAGAGGTTTTTATTTATTATTAAATGCATTTGTTAGGATTTATTTTCTAATGTATCAGAGCTCTAAAGTCTCATTATTATTATTATATTTCTTCTTTCCCTGATGTGATGGATTACATCAACTCTCTTGATGACAAACCCTGAATGACAATGATGATCAGAAATTGAAGATTTGCACAATGAAACTGAACATGCAACAACAAAGAGTAACATGATGTTTGTATTTGAATTTGTGTTGGTTCATGTGTATTTTTTACTCCAATGACTGAAAGAAATGTGTCTTGTGTCACAAAAAGAGTTTGCGAGTGGGCCTGTTATTGTCTTTATTGATATTTGTGTTTTTTTAACCACGGTGTTTCTAAACACTTGTAATTAGTTTTGGTACTTTCTTTGTCAAGTAATTTTTTATGCAGACGTTTCGATAAAAGTTTTAAGCAACAACCCAAACACAAACAAAAGCAAACTGTCATATTTTATTCCTAACTATATCTGTCTATACATGTACACAAACACACACTCCCTGCGTCTCAGTGTTCATACTATCCATCCTAAATAGTATGTGAGATTAGAATAAGTGTGTCCCAAAGCATAGTATGTTGAAAAGAGTATGCCAAAAGTCCCCGGATGGTCTACTATTTCAGGTCGATTTTTGAAGTGTGGATCCGTGCACACTCTAATGGCTAATATTGCCCACAATCCATTGCGCTTTGGTGAAGGATTCTGTCCAGAACTACAAACACGAATAAAACGCGTTAAAAAAAACTACAAACATGGCGGATGTGCGCGACCGGCGGTTAGGTAGAGAGGCTTAAGGGGTTTGTGTTACTAATATTCAACATTTAACCTGGTAGAAAATATTTATTTAATGTTATCTTTTTTATATTTCATCTGCAACAGCAATGTAAACTTTTATAAACATCCGTTTGGTCGTTAACTTTTAAATGCATCATTATGCATAAAATATGAGCAGAGTTCTCGGCACGAAAGACCCGCGACTGGCAGATCAATGTGCTACTTCTTTTCTCTCCAATACGGTAGGAAGTTCACACTTACATATAATGAACAGAGTAAAGGTTATGCGTATTTGGCGTGCTGTCCGGGGAGAGGGCTCCGAGCTCAGTCATTACTCTCGAGCCCGGGGTACTCCCCCCGTCCGGGGAGAGAGGTCCGAGCTCGGGTCTAAGCCCGGACCCAGAGCGCTCCCCCCGAGTGTTCCTCCCCGTCCTGTAAGTTAAATGAAATGCAATGTGGAGGATGTTAACTGTGACAAGATGATGGACAGGCCAGTTTACAGTGACAGGGTGCCTGTACCTATGCGACAGAGCGTCCGTTAAAGACGCAGTTAGTGTGACTTGATAGTATGTCCCAAAGCTTGCCTATTCTTCTACTACACACTCAAAAGTGTGTACTTTTTCTTCACCAAAAGAATACATACTTTAAGGGCGTAGTATAAGTAGGGACATTGAGACGCAGCAAAAGTCCATACAAAGAGACACATGAACAAATTTGCTTTAGTGACCTAGAAACCTAAGTGCACAGTTTATTTCTTGTTTATTTTGTCAAAACATTTTTGGTTTTTAAAATCCTAAAATGTATTTATTTATTTTGAGTTTTAAATTAAATTTGAATACTGCATTTGTAATACAGCATCAGACTTTTGGGCCCCAGCCTATGTTTTAAAGCGCCATTGTCAATTAGTCATTAAACAACTTAATTGGAATATAGAATATATATTTTACGCATAATTTCATGTTTTTCATTTAGAATACATCAACTTATTTGAGTCAACCTAATTTAGTTAAATTGGGTCAATTTAAATAATGTACTAAAGCCATGTAAACATTTAGCCACTTTTCAAGTTCATCAGACTTAACTTTTAGGTTTAATTCAATTTCATATGCAATATCCAATTAATTAGCACAGCTACTGCTCACTGAGTCAAACAATATACGCCATAGGCTCTATGTAGCAGTTCAAGCACCACTGTTCAGCACAACGCTAACCACAAAAATTCATAACACATAACACTCCAAAATAACAGCACTAACAAGTCTATCTGTTTACTCAGAAACATTTTACTCTCCCTATTCAGTCCAATGGAAAGCATGTGTTAATGGAGGCCAGTTAGTAGCTTTGCAGGCTAAATGCCATCAAAAATAATTTAAATAGATGAAGTTGTAAAATAAAGATTATTGAACATAAAGAAAATAGTGTTTGCAAAATGGTTAAGAATGTTGTTGCTTCAGCTCATCAAGTAAATAGAGCAAAAATCAGTTTTTAAGGTACTCGCGTGCGTGTGGTCATTTCACTGTTTGTTGTTGCCACTAGATGTCACTAGCGATACAGCAAATTTCCCCCCTCCAACTGAAATGACAAGAGGTCATTCTTTAGAAAGAGATAGTAAAAATAATAAGAGATAGAATTTGATGTGACTTGCGTGAACACACAGTTAAAGATGGTATAACATCATGCTCTTAAAATATGTTCAAAACATAAAGATTTCTGCTGGAAAATGTCATAGTAAAATGTCTCTGGAATTAGCTGTTGACTGCACTTCATCTTATCATTAGATTTGCAAATCTACAACTTGTATCTTAATTTGAGTTGTAAAACATCAAAATGTTCAAACTAAAGATAAGAATTTAGCATGGATTATACATTAATAAATAAAAAAGGTAAATATCTTTAGAGGACAGCAACTGTTTCAGGTGATGTCAAAAGGAAAGGAGAGGCTTTTGTGGTAGTGGAGAAAAGATAAGAAACAAATGAAAACCCTCAGATGAGAAAGGCAGGGCTAAAATCGAGATTTACATTCTAATGAATGCATGGCATCATGTGAGGTCATGAGGCAGTGGGAGCTAGGCAGAAGACAGGGAATACCCGACATGGCTGTTTGTCATGGATCATCGTACTGTAAAATAAGATTAGTTTACCATGAGAATATGTCTGCATGAAAGAACCACATGAATCTTAGTGCAGCTAAATAATAAATGACGGTTGTCATTACAGCTCAGCACAAGGTGGATTTCAATTTTCCTCAGAGTGACTCAAACAACCATAATATCTTCACAATTTCAGGAAATATTGTTGTAATAAGATTGTTGTAATTATTATTATTATTGTTGTAAATAAGAGGCTTACCTGAAAGGCACAGGCACTGGCCGGCTCTGTTACATCTATTTCATCTATACGCTTAGCATCGCTGCTCAAGGCAGTCATTTAATGAAGATCAATCCATTATCTTAATGCACACCGTCAGTGAAACGCTCATCATTTATGATGCAGGCATGTATACTTAGTATTTGCTAATTAATCTTCCCTTGGGGAATTACGATGCAGTCTTAGTCTGCAAAAAAAAAAAAAAATGTGTTTGCAAATCCGTTTGTATATGTATGTACAGTATGTGCATGTATTATTTGATCTTCAACTGCATCCTTGCACTGAAAAAGTACAGTCTGTTCTACTTAACCACTGACAGTCCATTTGATGAATTTTAGAATGTTTTTTATAAACGTAATTCTATAATTGTTTCTGTGATTTCAAAGCTGAATTTTCAGCATCATTACTCCAGTCTTCAGTGTCACATGATCCTTCAGAAATCATTTTATGCTGATTTGATGTTCAAGAAACATTTTGTATTATTATCATTGTTGAAAACAGTTGTGCTGCTTAATATATTTTTATGGAAACCAAGATACATTTTTCAGGATTATTTTATCTATAGAACGTTCAAAGAAGAGCATGTAACAATGTAAAAGTCTTTATTGTCACTTTCGATCTATGTAATTCCCCCTTGCTGATTTAAAGTATTAATTCCTTTAAATATACTGTATCTTATTGACTCCAACTTTTTAAAGGTAGTGTATGTAGTGTATGCATGGATATATAGCACAGGGAGACTCAAGAGTAGATGCAGAAGAAAAGAGAATATAAATTTACAGTAGTTTCTGGAAGGAACTGAAACATTCCTTACTGGTGTCATGATAGCGCTGAAACATTAGCCTGAATGCACAGAGTCACATACACAAACACACACTCACGCACAATCAGATAAGATCCTTCTGTGTGTGTTATGGGATTGAAGTAATATGGTTGGACTGACATCTAACTATCCTAACCTCTTGACCACCTCACAAAATGGAGTCTTTTTTTTTTTTTTTTTAGATAATTCACTCAGCCATCTGTTTTACCCACTGTGTAAACTGTCCCTGCTGTTGCTGGAGGAGAACGGAGAGCAGGGGTGATTGAACAGTGATCAGCCCCTCTCCCTCAACACGATGAGGCCTTTTAGCCAGCACTTATAGAATGGACTATAGAGTAAATATCAAACAGAGAAGCAGCAGACTATTTCCTGTACACAGGCAGGAGTACTTTCCATTTTCCAAGCAGAATTGTTTAAATCTGTCAACTGTAGTCAAGCTGTCACAGGTGAAATCCTGAAAACAGAAACAAGGGATGCAAAATGATCCGAGTGTAAATTCTTAGAACAACCATCAGTAATTATGACAAAATGTTCTAGTTATGCACAAACTGTGCAAACACTTGTCTCTGCATCTTGCATTTCTGTAACCCATTTCAAGCATACAGACATAAATAAATGTCACTCCCCCCACACAGAGAAAGATGGTCAGATGATGAAATTCAATACAGCTGAAGACACACATATGCACAAATAAACACCTATTTCATATGGTCCCCGTCAAAGCAGCTTTTGTTAACGGCATTAGACATCTCTGGTGGCTGTGAAGGTCAGGTCTTTCATGTCAATCTCACACAGAACAGCCTCTCCATATGTCACTGAGTGATCAAGATTAGAGAGCATCAAGAAGACAGTCAGTTCCCCTCTGACAAAATCTCTCAACACACACACACACACACACACACACACATCTTTCACACCTACAGTATATCAGCATAAGCAAGAGAAGTGAACCAAAAGATTTTATACTGTATATTTATACATACTGTATATATCAAGGGTGTAGGTTTGGAAATTTTAAAATGAGCTGGATATAACTAGAAACATACAGTACACACAGAAATATTTTATAATGATAAAAGGCAAAGGTCTTCCTTGTCCTTCATTTCTTTCCTTCCTTCCTTCCTTCAATGTAAAATGATCAAATATATCAGTTGTTTGTCTTTGAGTAATTTAGAATAAGATCATTTATTCTAAAATAATAAGATAATTTATATAAGTTCACCAACAGTTCACCAAAAAGGGGTTTGGAAAAACATGAGGATGAGGAAATTATGAATACATTTTCAAATTCTATGACTGCACACTATATTGAAAAAAAAAAGATTCTTCTCACATGAAATTAGTAATGACATCATTACTAAAATCAAAAAACAAATTTTGAATCATAATACGTTTCCTGGGGGAACAAATAATATTCAAAATGTAGAAATTCTAGTGATGGCTAACACAAACCTAATCTAATTTAAATGACTGCCAGGATGCAGTGTGACCATGTTAAAGCTCTTCATTTGTTTATTCAAAATCTTACCCCCATAATTAACCCTGTAATTGTTTATATAATTCATGCACTTGCAACTGGAAAAAAATGAGTGCATTACCCAGAAGCAACATCTAAGGAAACAAGAAAGAGAACAAAATGGAACAAAATTAGTTATTCATGTACCTTCTTCTCCTGAAGAATAGTCATTATGGAGTTTCTGAGAAATTGTTCATCAAAACAGGAAGTCTATAACAGCAGCACAACACAATGATGGGGGGAATAACATGCCAAGATCTGCCATACAGGCGAGATGTGATCTCAGCATGAGGGAGAGAGCAGAGGAGAGACAAGGAAAGCTGGAAGTCCTCGTCTAATCGGAGTGACTAAAATCACTCTTTCATTTCATGGAAGAGAGTGGGAGCTCACTTCCACCGAGGCTGGCAATCACAGCCACAGGAGGCAAAGCAACTTAACAACAGGAAAATCAGATCAGAAGCCCATTACTCACAAAGCAGTGAATGTCAAAAGACTCATTAAAAATGTTTGAAGAGTAAAAACCGTGAAGGATGGATCATTTTTAGCAAATATTAAAGCAGGAAACTCTCTGCAGCTCTTTTGTGAAGTCAGTGAGAGTGTGGTATTGATTTCTCGCATAGCTTGATGTTTTCCAGTAAAATCTTAAAATGAAGTCACACTAGAAAGGAAAAACACTTATATTCTCAGTCCAAAACCATGCAGCTGTCTTTTGTAATATTGTATTGATTTGTGAAGATGTAAAGCAGAATACCAAGCATTTAGTTGTTTGTAACTTCATATCGCAGACACACTGATCAACATAAAAATCTCTTATGTCTCTCATTCCTGACTACTTAAGGGTTATGTAAGGCCATAAACAAACTATTCTGTCATCACCTGCAATTAAAATATTGCCATTCGTATTTATTGTTAATACCAAAATGATATGGTTGTCAATGACTGTAGTTTCAGGAGTGACTCCTGTATTCCCTATACGCTAGGGATTCAATACTACATTGCAATGCCTGCAGCTTGCATAAGGCTAAGACTGCAGGCCTGTCTGAGACTTTTTGACAGGCTGTTCCAGCCTTCTGTTTTAGATCTCATCGTATTACCTGTTCAACCAATCAAAAACGCATTAATGCACATATATTTCATTAAAACACAAAAAATCTGTAATTTATGGAAAAGCATATGTTCAATGGCAGTACTTTTTTGTAAGAAATTAACACTTTTAGTCAACAAGGATGTGTTAAATTGATCAAAAGTGACAGTAAAGACATTTATAATGCTACAAAAAAAATCAGTTTCTAATTAATGCTGTTCTTTTAGACTTCATACGCATTAAAGAATCCTGACAAATATATATATATATATATATATATATTAGGTTCAACAAAAATATTACATTGATAATCATAATAAATGTGTCTTGTGCATCAGATATTAGAATGCATATTAGAATTAGCATATTAAAATTATTTCTGAATAAATTGCATTTTAAAATATAAAACTGATATTTTATAGTGTGATAAAATTTCACAATATTACTGTTTTTAGTTTTTTTATTTCATTTTTAGTTTTAGTTTAACTCACTTAATTTAAATAATTACTTCTAAGTCACAGTTGAATGTTCACACAGTAGTGTTTAACATCGCATAATAACATATAATAAGTTAAATATTCTAATAATAGTTATTGCAAAACAAGTTTAATATAGGTTCCATTATCTGTCTCTAACTTAGACCTTATAACAACAGCCTTATAAGGCTGTTTTCTCTATCTTGCTCACAAAACATCTGAGCTGTATGGTGCTCAACAGAATAAATTATCTTTCATTCTGACTGACAGGACACAGATAGTCTGTCATAAAGATGGGATAAAAGCTAGTGATAGAGGAATCTAATTACAGCAAGCTGCAGATGGATGTCTGTGGACCTCTTTTGTTAATTTCGCTTTCAAACAAAGGCGAACAAAACAGTTTATACTTGTTGAAAGGCACAAATGAGGGCTTGTGAGGTAAAAACACATTCTGTTCCCAAACCTTGTGAGCTGTTTAGACACCAGGTGTGCTATTGCTTCAGAAAGTTACAGAATAACAGCTTGTTAATAATAATTATGCTTGAAATGGAGTCGGACTCGTAACCCAAAGGTTGCGGGTTTGAGTCTCGTACCGGCAGGGATTGTAGGTGGGTGGAGTGAATGTACAGCGCTCTCTCCCACCTTCAATACCACGACTGAGGTTCCCTTGAGCAAGGCACCGAACCCCCAACTGCTCCCCGGGCGCTGCAGCAAAAAATGGCTGCCCACTGCTCCGGGTGTGTGTTCACGGTGTGTGTGTGTGTTCACTGCTGTGTGTGTGTGCACTTTGGATGGGATATATGCAGAGCACTAATTCCGAGTATGGGTCACCATACTTGGCCACATGTCACGTCACTTTCACTTTCACAGTAAATTTGTTTCTTTTTTAAATTTTTGTTTCTTTTTTTTTTTTTTTTTAGAATTTAATCAAAATCAAAAAGTCTACGCCACTTTCTCCAATCGACGTGACTAGGCATGTGAAGTTTTAGTTATTCATCACTTAGTTCATGTGTTTGGATTTTTTCCTAAACAATCCTTCTTTTGCATTCTGTGAAAGACAGGGTTTACCATGTATGGTCATGACAGGAGTTACACAGATGAAGTAAGCGGGGATTTCTATCGCACTAATCTCATGTTAATATGGATAATGTTTAAGTCTTGTCGCTATGCTTTTAAAACAATATCTATGGGCTAGTTGTCGCTGTTTACTTTGATGTAATATTTCTTATGGTTTATTTTTGAATGTCAATTGCTGTATAAACCAATCCAGGCTCAAAGTAAAATCATGCCTGTAGTGGCATTTCTGCAAATTACATTACATTGTTGCTTCTTGCATGTTTTGTGACACTTTCAAATTGAAATGTCCAGTGAGTGATGCTAAAAGCGTTTTTATTTTTATCCAAAACAGAAATGTGAATTTAGCAATGTTATATTATTATTTTAAAAGATATAGTTCACTGAAACCACATTAACCTTTAGTGGCATGCCCCTGTAGCTTGGGAATGTTGTCACACTACACGGGGTAAGTTGTCACTATGAAACCTGCCATTGCTCAGCCTTAAATAGGGCTATGTAAATTATTTTCTATTGTAATTGACATTAAGCCAGAAATACTGCCAATAGAGATTAAATTGTATTAGAACTCTTTAAAGTAAATCAGACAGCAAGAGAGTGAGGAAAAACTGTCAATAAGTTTTCTTTGAAGAGCTTTTTATTTGCACTCTGAGTTCAACTCCAAACAGACAAAAGTAGCTCGGTCTGTTTCAGGAGTTAATTAACTTCAGCAGAGCATTATATATATTTTTCACTTCCAGTCACAATAGAGATGCAAACGGCGACAACCGTGCAGATGAAGGTCAAAATGGTCCAAAACAATTACAACTATAACTGGAAGACATTCCCTCTCTACAAAGGAATGTAACAGATAATTGCTCTGGCATTAACTGTCTCTTTTTCACCATTTTCACTGTTGTAATTAGCTCAGGTTCCCATTTTGCAGGGACAAATTTGTTTGGGCCTCATCCAGGATGACAACAGAATCGCATTTAGAGTATGACTACAAAATTATGCTTTGGCATAGACTGCACTCAAAGAAAATGTAAATGACATACTGTATATGCCGATTCCCAGCTTGGTGAGAGAGAGAGAGAGGGAGAAAGAGAGAGAGAGAGAGAGAGAGAGAGAGAGAGAAGATAATGTGATGAGATGAGTGTTTGTTTGTGTGCTAATGAGTTTTCAATGCGTTCATATGTGGGATGTTTTAAAGACCTCAGGTAATAAATTGCTGGCAAAGAGATTGAATTCAGGGCAGAACTGGGAATAGTGAACAGTGAATCACCTAAGACCACAAATCAAGGGAAGCAGAGATACAGAAACTGACCACAAGTCTGCTCAACATGAGATCTATAAATCTTTTGAACAGCACAAGGCAGCAGAAATTGATGCCCATTTCAAGACTCCACAGGTCAGATTTCCTTCTAGATTTTACCTCCTGAAATCATCATGTGAGTATTCTGGGATATTTTACATACATACATTTTTTTTGAACATTTTATATAGTAAAAAAACACCACATCACTGGCATCAGTTAAGCAAAACTAAAAATTTTAAAACAATTCATGAATTAAAATGTACACTGAATTAACCAATCCCTGCAGGATGCTGAATTTAAACTTGAATCAAAATGAGAGAAAGAGGAATTTAATGAATTACTAGAGACAGAGCGCATTTAGGCCACGGCCTCGCCCACACCCTGTTGACTTTGTATTGCGGGAAGCTGACTCCTTGTCATTTCTGACTTATAACAAAAAAACTGAACAATGCCTAAAAGCTGCTGTGTGACAAGGTGTACAGCAAACAAGCTAAAGACCCAGAACTAAGTTTTTATAAGCTACCGAACCATAAAAGCCTTTGACATGGTTAAAAATAATGAATGTTTCCTGTCGCCGATTACGTTTCCCTCCAGTGGGCGTAGTTCTCAGAGTAATATGACACGTTGCGCTCTATTTTTGTGTCCTTAAACGCTCGTTTTTTGAGGTCGACAGCTTATAAAAACGTAGTTCTTTTTTTTTTTTTTTACTGTACAC
>NW_015646384.1:257251-273381 GCF_001515625.1 Sinocyclocheilus rhinocerous | reverse complement strand
ATTGTTCTGTCTTTTGTATAAGTCAGAAATGACAAGGAGGCAGCTTCCAGCAATACAAAGTCAATGGAGAGGGTTGGATTGTTTTCCTCACCGGTGGGCGTGGTTTTCAGATTATGACGCGTGTCGCTCTGTCTCTATAGTGTAACAAAAAGATTCCCTTATATGCAGAATATTTTTTTTTCTGATTAGACACATTTCTGTAAATTAAGTTTAGTACTGTCAAAACTATATACAAGGAATCAAAATAAACACAACACAATAAACAAAACCACAAAATGTTCACTACGTCAGTTTCAGATAGCTTTATTAACATAAATATTTACACTGAATCTATTTAGTCAATTAAATTATTTTATATTATTATATTCTATATGATATTTTATTAATTTATTATTCATATTTTTAAGTGAATGTATTTAATTTATATAATAATATATAATGAAATAAATCTACTGTAATGCATATACAGAGTATTATAATGAATTGATGTGTATTAAATTCCATTTTAATTATTCTTCCTTAAAATTCAAATGACACTTATTATCTGGTTTGCTACCTCAATTCAAATTCAATTCAGGAATTGAACTGAAGCTGAATTCTCATATAAATTCTGAGTGCTGCTCAACCCTGGACATTACATTTGATTTTCAGGTCTTTAGCTTAATGGAAAATGCAAAAAGGCTTAATATCAATAGTCTAGTGTGACAGGAGAAGCAGAGAAGCGAGAAAAAAACATGACTTGTCTGCAAGAAAGTGATGGGGAGAATATGTCAGACAATTAATATACCCTCTAAACCAGTTTATAATCAACTGCCTCTGTAGCTGACATCTGAGCGCTCGTGTCACGTACAGTAAGTCACGGCCCACTAAGTTCCTCCGATTTCATGCACCACAATCCATTTCATTATCTCCCTGCTAGCAGATGTCACTGGAAAAAAACTGATTTACATTTAGCATAAACAAACAAAAACTCATAAATAATTATTACACATACATTTTTGTTTATTGCTTTTGTTGGTGATTTGTATTTCTGTCTTCCTCACACATTTCTTCTCTCATTCATGTGGGTATTGCGACTTGAACGACCCAAGTTGTTTGATTGATGAGCTCAATTTATTTCTTCACAATTGCAAAGCAGGACAATAGTGTTCAATTTTCTTTTTTGCCAAACTCTTGTGCCAGGCTCATTTGGGGTTTTTACCTGTGAGTCACAGATGAGGCTTTCATGTAGCTTCTGCTAAATGAGGTGGAGTCTCTGACCAACACCAGTATGGCACGCATTCAACTGGAGACTGCCATTTTCTGATGGATCCTCTCACTCTGAAATACAGTACTACACAAGAGTTGCAGTTTGACAGCTTACCAGTGGATGAGAACTACAATGACCTTTCCAGGGAAGATAACGGCAATTCCAGTTTGAAGTCAATCGTGATATTTGATGTTAAGTTCTTCCAAGAAAGAGAGTTAAGTGAAGTCAGCAACACCTAGGTTATGGGTTCAATTCCCAGAGAATCAATGAACTGAGAAAATTGACCTTGAATGCATTGTAAATTGCTTTGGATAAAAGTGGCTGCCATTGGCATAAATGAGGTACAGTACATAAGAAAGGGGGAAACATATAAGAAACACAAACACACATTTGTGCTTCCATGTTTTATGGGGACATTCCATAAGCGTAATGGTTTTTATACTGTACAAACTGTATTTTCTATCGCCCTACACCAACCCTACATAAACCTACCCCTCACAGGAAACTTTCTGCATTTTTAGATTTTCAAAAAACTTCATTCTGTATGATTTTTAAGCTTGTTTCCTCATGGGGACCTCAAAAATGTCCCCACAAGGTCAAAATTGACTGGTATTACTATCCTTGTGGGGACATTTGGTCCCCATATAACGTGATAAATATCAGGTACACACACACACACACACACACACATACACATACACACACTCTTTAAATACAGGGTGACAGTGTAGTAACTGAGACTTACTTAACTTACTACATAAAACTAAAATTAATCTCATGGGGGTCATCAGGTAGGCACCCTCCTTCCTTGGTGAATTTGTTGCTATTGAACAGTTATTTTTGCCGCTTTATAGGCCTTGAACAGTTAAATACACACACTTGTATGTGTCAAAATGCCTGTCTTTGCAAGTATAAATACAGTAATTTAGGTCTTAAGTGAAAGCAAACAGTTGAGAAAGAAATAAACATGTAACGGTATATTGGATCAGTGCAGCAATATTCCTGCTGTCTGTCATTCATGTTAATCAAACAACAAAAGAGAGAAAATCTCTCACTGCTCTTGACTAGATCACTTTTGTAACTTTAATAAGAAGAAATATATATTTCATTTAAACAGTGAAGAATATGCAGTGTTTGTATACATTTTATTACTTTATTCAATGTATGTAGCATTTGTTATTTATTCTACTGTAGTTTTTATTTAATCACTGACTGTTTACTTGTCTTCAGAAAGCTTGAGGTTTTTTTATTTTTTTATTTTTAATTTAGGCTAGTATTATTTTTTTTGTGTGTGATATCGACACTGGTGACAAGAATTATGAAATTTCTATGGTATAAAAAATTTTGATATCATAAAGATCTCCATTGATATAAACTACATGATATAAGATTTTGGTCATATCGCCCACCCCTTCCCATGGCACAGTTAGTTCCACTATGAACAGGGACTTTTGTGATCCCTGAGATCACAAAAGATCATAAAAGATCCCTTCAGATCTTTGAAGTAGTTCCTTACCAAGTGTGCAATGGTCGTTGGCTCCTGGAAGAATTCAAAGGCTGTCCAGAGGAGAGCATGGGGGACAGATCCAGAAGCATAGAGAAAGAAAAAGATCTGAGAAAAGTTAATAATTCTATAATACATATTTGATTTTTAAAATTAATTAATTAATTCATTTTTTTAACACAACAATATCAATAAATGAAAAGCTCACTTCTCGCAAAAAATATTGCACCATCTCAACATTTTTCTGTCCAGAAAGGGAACTTTTAGCTTTAGTTGGTAATGCTATAGCTGCTACCCTTTCACACATTTTTATATTATATGTACAAGAAACATTTTATTAAGTCCTGTGTTTAAAACGCGTCTGGGAAAGACCCTGCAATTTGTGTTTGTGTCTCAGGATATGAAATTAAGTTCAATCATGACAACTCTTGGAAGATTTTAGCATGGTGATGGATATGGCAATGTTAATGTATTTGGTCTTGGCGGAATAGATCTGCTATGCTGCTGCTGCTGCTGAATTGCTGCTGCTGTTGGTTATTGCTGTAGTTGTAGATTATTGCTGCTGCTGCAAGCAAGTACGGTAACTTGCTACTACCAATGCATACGGCGATACGGTGCTGTGAGTATTTAAGGTATACTGCTGCTGCACATATAGCATATAAAATAACCCGTAGCAGATCTATGCAGGTGGAGCTGGGGAAGGTGGTGGGTTTCAGAGGAATTCTGAAAGCGCGCTGCAAATGCTCAAGTGAATGCTAACCAGCAATTTAAATGTAAAGTAGCAAGCTCATTGGCTGCGTATGCGACATGAACCAATCAGCTTGTGCCAAGTCGTTTAATGCTGTGAATATCATCAGTTATGTTAATACCCATCAGCCTGCGCCATCTAGAGTTTCATGACTGAACTATACATATCTTTCCCATGCAAAGCATGATTTAAGCCCCCAGACCAACAGACAAGCCAAAGAAAACATCATATCTAATTCTGGCCTTTGCGAACCGTGTGGCCAATAGATGAATAATCTGTCAAATGAAGGGACAGAAAAGCATCATGAGTCATGCTGCTGGAGGTACGTCATGCTTTCATTGACCGCACTGAGCATTACAGATTGCTGCTTCTGGACCCCCTGTGTCACATCGTTTCTCTGTGGCTAAAGAGCAGAGAGTCACGTAGTCAGATCAAGTGGTCGGATCAATCACTTCTGTGTCAGGGCTGCTAACAGAAACACACAAACAAAAGCATTTTAATAGGTACAAGCCTCAAGCTCTCACTCCACTAGATTCCTATGGGAATTTTGGGCCCTGCTTGACAGTTTGATGGTGGTAAATGTCTCTGTGAATGAAATCCTTCATTATCACTGCCTCTGTGCCATAAGAGGACAGCTTCTTAGGAGATCACTGGATCTCTGCTAAAGGCAAGCCATGTGGAAAATCCAATAATAGTTCTTTGACTCATAGAGAATGGACTCATGCTCAGTCACACCATGTTTAAATCAATAAAATAGAATTCAAATGAAAGAGACAGAAAAAAAATAAAAAAGAAGAGAAAGAGAAAGAGAACCTGGTTAAAGGCTCTGCCAGGTGACAGTTTAGTTCTGAAGTACAAATAATATTTGCCATTAAAGTGATTAAAGCTAATTCAAATTTGAATATGTGACTATTAAAAAAATGAATAAAGGAAAATAAAAAAATGGACAGAGGAAGAAAGAAGTACAAAATAAAATAAAATCAAATAAACTTAAATTAAATTAAATTCCAAAACTTCCCACACTGTAAAAACATGCTTAATGCGTGTTTTTTCAGTAATAAAAAATCCTTAAAACAAACAAACAAGCAAAAAACTTACCTCAGTGTTAAATACAGTAGCTTTTATAGCTTTTTTAAAACATAAATTTACAGCATTTTTTAAGCCCAAATCTAACTAAATTTATTGAAGATTAGAGTCACAAAAAGAAAAACAATAGTCTAAATATCTCACACAACTATGCTTCTCAAGTAAATTTTATTTGTTATAAGAATGTTTATATATTTTTACTGTAAAACAAAACAAAGATACTAATTAAGAAAGAGAATAAAAAGAAGAGAAGAGAAGAGAAGAGAAAAATAAAACAATAGTCTAAATATCTCACACAACTATGCTTCTCAAGTAAATTTTATTTGTTATAAGAATGTTTATATATTTTTACTGTAAAACAAAACAAAGATACTAATTAAGAAAGAGAATAAAAAGAAGAGAAGAGAAGAGAAGAGAAGAGAAGAGAAAAAGATACTTTTGGGCTCACTGGAGAACTTCTACCAAATATAGATAAGTTTTCTTCACAAATCTTCACTTACATAAATAAAGGTTAATAGCCCAAAAGAGGGTTTTCTCAGCAATGCCACAGAAGAACCATTTTGGGTTTTTTTTTTCTCAAGGCTAATTCACACTGAATTGAGTTGGATCGGTGTGTTACCCCTGTCTGCATCTGCTGGTGTTGGTTACTTGTTTTTTGACCATGTTCAATCACTGTTTGCCAGGTCTTGTAATGTCTGAGAAGTGACGTACTGTGGTGAATGATACCATTGGTAGGCATCTATCGGTGCATTGTGAATTAGCCCTGTGAAGAATATGTTGATAATCTGAAGAATCTTTTTTTTTCACTATAAAGAACCTTTTGTACTTTGAACCTTTTGTGCATCCAAAGGTGGATGTTAAAGGGATAGTTCCCCCAAAAATTATGTCATTAATTACTCACCCTCGTGTCGTTCCAAACCAAAATAGTGCCCTGGGGTGACGCGGAGGCGAAGAATTGTTGAATAAAGTTGTTATTTTAGTTTTCTTTTTCCACAAAAAGTATTCTCATAGCTTTGTAAAATTACGGTTGAACCACTGATGTCACATGGACTATTTTAATGATGTCCTTACTACGTTTCTGTGCCTTGATTGTGGTAGGACCCTTGCTGTTTATGCAGGGTCAGAAAGCTCTCGGATTTCATCAAAAATATCTTGTGTTCTGAAAATGAATGAAGGTCTCACGGGTTTGGACCGACATGAGGGTGAGTAAAATTAATAACAGAATTTTCATCTTTGGGTGAAATATCCCTTTAAAGGTTCTTCTTTGAACCACAGATGCCAATAAAGAACCTTTATTTTTTTAAGAGTCTTCCTCTTTTAAAACCTCTAGATGCAAATACTGATCAAACCGCCTCCCAATTCTGATCAATCACTGAAGGCTCATTTTATGGCCATAATATACTCTGTTTGAAGCTCTCTAAGAAAACAACACAATGATTTTCATGAATCTTGTTGATTTTAACCTGCATGCCTCAGAGCAGCTTAATGGATATGCCATTATGAAGAAAAGCAGCAGTGAGAGTAAACAGAACACACTGCTGGTTGCTGGAGTGTTAATACAATTTGCTGTACAAATCACATTTTCACTCATTAATCCTGTGGTCGGAGCTGTGGTGCAGCGGTAACGTACATACTTACTGTGCATAATGGGGTGTTAACTCTGACAGGCATCAAGCAACAGGGAGTCATTCATTTCCATGAGAACTGAGATTTGAAGCAAAAGAGGAGTGGAATGTCTTAACCTTGGCTTTAGAAACAACTCATGTTTTGAGAAATAGTCTTGTCAAGACGACTGTCGATTATTGTTTTTTTTTTCCCCCATAATGGGATTTTTGGGGATAAATAAATGCCACATTCCCCTCCTCCTTCACTTTCTCTGCTGTATAGCACACACATGTAACAAGCAAAAATATAATGTACCTTATGATGTGTGTGAGGTAAATACTGGATATAAATAAATTCTCTTCTTTGGAAGCCTGAATCAATAGAGCCATTAGAGCCCAGACAAACCTCTGGCATACATATAGACACTGTTAGTCATCCTTCACCTGATAAAACCTCTTCCACTGTTGACATTTTATATGCAACATGAAATTGGTCTTTTACTCAGCACATCAAGTCCACCTTTGTTTTCATCCTTTGTGCATCAACAACAGTATGTGGGCAGAGAGAGATAAGGCTTGAAAGGAAGAAGAGATATTAGGATGAAAGAGAAAAACAGCTGAGAGTGTGGGGATGACAAAGAAACTCAAAATTAGCTTTTCCTTCTTATTTTCTCTTATTTCTTTCAGTGCCTCTCCCTTTTTCTCTCAGTGATTGCTCTCTTCTTATCAGCACTCGTTTACAAGGACCATTCTCTTTGGACAATACCAACATCTTCTGTTCTGTGCTTCCAAAAAGAGACTCAAAATCAGAACAGAATTAATTATTCAAAAGCTTTTTAAAACAGCTCTTTCACCCAGGGTTAAGGATCTGTTTATAAAACCTCAAAGTCACACAATTGCCACTTGAACACAGGACCCACTCATTTAACCCCCTTTTCATTATTCTTATGAGGGTGGGGAGTGGAGGAGATTTATTCAATCAATTAATCAGATTAATGCAATTTAAAGCTGAAGTGTGTAATTTCTAAGCCTATTGCAGCACTAAACAGGACACAGAAAATAATTGTATTAATATACTATTTTCAAAGGTGTATCTGTCTTCAGACCTTTTCTACTTCTTTAACTGAATGCACCTATAACTAAACAACAAAATATTGCTAATTACTTCATCTGTTTTTGCTCCATCAGTAAAACATAGTTCCAAACAAAGTCAAAGCATCACTGTGCCTCCAAACAGACCATGATAGAGGGGTTCCACTCCTAAATGAATCAGTGTTTTTGAATAAATGGGTTAAATGAGTGATTCAGTGATTCAGTTTGGAATAGCATTAACATACTACTCTACTGTTTGCCATATAAAGATATGGGAGAAATAGTAAGAGTATTATTGTTGTATGCTATTTTGAATTTACTTGTTTTGTTCCTGAAAGAATCAATGATTTTGAATCAATCAGTTGAGTGAATGGGTCATTAGTTGTCTCCCAAATAAAAACACCATACACTATGCGCTATGTATTCCACCATCTAATGTTTGAATTTTATAAGGGTATTTCATCATCCAACCTGGACTCTGATAAACCCTCCCACTCTGCTATGTAAGGAAAACTGTGACAGTTGAATGCATGAAGTGCCAAAATTCCAAAATTATTTTTTTCAGGTTGGTCCAACTTTATATCAGGTGGTCTTAACTAATGTGTACTTACTGTACATCAAACAATAAGTACAATGTACTTGCTGTGTTCATATTGTATTGCAAAACACTTTTGCTGCTATTGAGGAAGGATACGGGTAAGGTTAGGGACAGGTTTGGTGGTATGTGTAGGTTTAAGGGTGGGTTAAGGTGAAGGAATGGGTCAATGGTGTAATTATATATGTAATTACAGATATTACTTGCAGATGTAATTACATGCAGGTATTTTTTTTAAATCTAAGTACAATGCAAAAACATGTATGTACACAATAAGTGCATTGTATCAAATGATTCATTTAAATGTAAGTACAAAGTAGTTAAGGCCACCCAATATAAAGTGGGACCCGCACTATTTATAACAAAAAATAGTATGGTATGCAAATTGTGACGCACCTATTGGCATATTCATAAAAACAGTCACTTGTCGCCAACTACTGGCATTGTGAATCAGTGAAAAATCCTCACCACAGGATAATGACCCACCTTGGTCCCATGCCAGACAACAACCAATTGCAAAATTGTTGCTACGTTCAATTCAGCTCCAGATTTTGGGGGAGATAATGCTCTTGGGGCACTTGTTATCAAAAACCTTGATGTTGAGTCTTGCTAGTTTAAACATTCAAATGATTTTAAAGAGAACTCAGTACTTGCTCAGTACTTTTTCTGTGCGCACACACCTTAAGTGAGCACACAGAGAGCCGCGTCTCAGACAGCTTGCCATTATTTATTTTTTTGTTTTACATTTTTTTTTTTTGCACGTTATTGCATAACAAAAAATAGTATGGTATGCAAATTGTGACGCACCTATTGGCATATTCATAAAAACAGTCACTTGTCGCCAACTACTGGCATTGTGAATCAGTGAAAAATCCTCACCACAGGATAATGACCCACCTTGGTCCCATGCCAGACAACAACCAATTGCAAAATTGTTGCTACGTTCAATTCAGCTCCAGATTTTGGGGGAGATAATGTTCTTGGGGCACTTGTTATCAAAAACCTTGATGTTGAGTCTTGCTAGTTTAAACATTCAAATGATTTTAAAGAGAACTCAGTACTTGCTCAGTACTTTTTCTGTGCGCACACACCTTAAGTGAGCACACAGAGAGCCGCGTCTCAGACAGCTTGCCATTATTTATTTTTTTGTTTTACATTTTTTTTTTTTGCACGTTATTGCACTAAAACGTACATATACAGACCAAATTAAGTAAAAAATTAAGCCTATTTTGGCAGTTTTCTCTTGTTGGGAGAAAAGCGTGTCATATCCGTCCTAACATGACAGCAGCTTAAAATACCTGCTACTGTTTTGTGTCATTAATGTTAAAAAAAAAAAAGAAAAAAAAAAGAAAATGAAGAAAGAAAAATCACTCTTCTCAAATCTGCTCTTGAATGAATAACTTAATTTGTGCTGTTGCTTTGTTCATTGGTTCTTATTTTATTACTGATTTTGTTCGTTTAGTTCTTGTAGAAGGGAGAGAAACATTTGACTGTTAAAATCCAAGCCCATTCACATTCTTAAAACATAAATAGTGTGATACTGCACAGAGCACAAACATGTTCAGCCATGCATCCTGTACAAATCATTTATTTGTAAGCCCTGCAAGACATCTTTGTCCTGCACAGTTCTCTTTGTAGAGCACTACAAAGAAGATGTATTTTCCTCAAGGGCACCAACTGTCTCTAAATGACCGTTAAAAAATTCTCCTTCCTCAAGAGCACACACACTCACATATCGCACTCCAAACATCTGGAGATCAAATCAACACATCTACCAGGGCACATTGCATTGAGTGTGATCAGCAACCCAGAAAATAGCAAAAGAAAGTTCCGCCTTGTATGGCTTGTTCAACAGAGAGAGATTTCTGCTGTTAAGAGTAAACTTCTGTGATCTTTGCAAATTGTCGAGCTCTTAAGTGACAGATATGCACGCTACAGTTATGTGGTTTCATCTTTAAAGACCACCTCATTTCATTTGTCATTACATGCAAATGTTTCCATTACAAAATACACCAGCTCATATTACAACATCTTTGCACTCTCTTCTCCACATCAGTTCTCATTCAAAAATGATGCATGATGGAATATAGGGACATGAAAGAGCATGCTGAGAAATGATGATAATTTTGACAGTGGCAGTGCAAAATTTGCAATCTTCATAAGAGGGAGAGGGCTGTGCAAAAGATAAGCAGGAGCCCAAAAGTCTAAGACCAATAGTGAAAATGTGGCCACTTTGCATTGAATTGAATTGAAATGTTATAATTGAATTGAAATTATATCAGCATATCAATGCGAGTGAAAAATGAATTTGGTGATAGTACAGTTTGGTACAGTTTTTCTGAATTGCTAAAACACATTTCTTGAAACCATCACTCATTTTCTCAAAACCTTAAAAACAAATCCAAATACTCAAACTAAATTACGAAACCTCTGACTCTTCCATCAAAATCAAACAATCACTGCAAAACCATTTTATTTGCACTCAAAATCAAACGGTGCTCTCAGATCACACACACATGAGTCAATAAAATAAACACTACAGAGCATTCATTAGACACTACAGAGAAAAATGGAGAACACAGCATCCAGAACATTACAGAAAAAAAGTATATTGAGTAAATCTTGCAATTCTGTAAAAAAAGTATAGTAATTGCAACGGAGTAAAGGTGAATATATTGTATAGGCCTACTGTATGTACTACAAGAATAGTATTGTGCTGAATATTGAATAGTACTCTTCCTCCTCTCCATCTCAGATTGTTTCCATCTATTGTTCGTATCATCATTCAGTCTCCTGTGCCACTTGTGCACTCTGAACTGGCTCATATTTTGTACAGTTGGTTTGATCACATCATTAGAAACAAGTGTGAACAATTTTGAATCGTTGTGTGTAAACAATGACAACTGTGCTTTAGTTGTGTTTAAATTGTGCCGCTTGTGTTTAGCATTTTGCAGCACAAATGCATCACAGTGTGATAAGTGTTTAAGTGAATGAGAATGTGTTCAGAGTTTTGCAAAAAGTTGGTTTAAGCTAATGAGAATTTAGTTCAGAGATTGGGGTTTAGTGTTTTAGCAATTCAGAAAAACTGTAAAAAATATGAGTCTTAAAGGGATAGTTCACCCTAAAATGAAAATTCTGTCATCATTTACTCATTCTCATGTTGTTCCAAACCCATATGACTTTCTTTTTTCTGTGGAACATAAAAAAATATATATTGTGAAAATTTAGTAACCCTTCTAGCACCCTTCAAACTAGTGAAAACACTTCAAGTTCACACGCTCAGCTTCTGGCTTCCCATTTATGGATTTTCCACTTCCACAAAGAAATTATTCTGATTTGCTAAATAAACAATTTGACAGTGGCTGCCGCCACTTTTTAATTTTCTGTTTATGGACTAGTGTTGGCACAGATATCGGCATGATCTCTCGATACAGTTATTTGTGCGATTTCTTAGAGTATGATTTATTCTGCATACCATTCCAAATTGCTTACAGCTGGGCGAAGAATGCTGCCACAAAATACTTCCAACACTAAAATAGATTTTCACTTCCTTCTAACAACAGCGGTAGGGCTACATGTTTTGTGATCCATATAAATGAGTTTTCTAATTCAATCAAATGATTTATGGCCAGAAGTTACATGTGTTTTACCAATTTGATGGTTTGGATTTTATCAGTCCACACAAAAGCCAGTTGTAGATCTGATCTTAGCATAATGACAGTGATGGTTATGTAGCTGTAATAATGGAGGGAGCTCTGTAGCTGAATAGAAAGAGGCTGTTTGTTTTTGATTTATGGACAGGTGCGTTATACCACACTAGCAGAAGGGAGAGGTCCTGAAGCTGCAATTAGCTAATGATGCTCTCATCCAGAGCATCTAATGCAATATTTAGATGTTGTTGAAAAAAATAATTGTAATTGTTATACCTATAATAAATAAATAAATACATACATTTGCATAAACTTAGTCTCTATGTCTTAAGAACTAATCTGACCACTAGCAGTTACCATGGGGTAATGTGTTGAATATTTTGGATTTAAATTAGACCAACCTATGTTTACATGTAACCGACTTAAGAAATAATGACCAGTCATAAAGGGAAAAAAAATGAACTGATTAACTTGTGATTAACTTGTAAGACTAGTTTTATGTAACCAGCCACAGGTTTTATTCTGGGTAAGTGATCACAAACCAAACCTGGACCAATCAGCTTTGAGCAAAGTAACCTATATCTGAGCATTTTAGAGACAAAATTTCCCAGTTTTTCTGCTATTTAATAATTATATTTATTTTAAATGAATTATCCTTAATGCATTACACATAGGCAATTATATTTTGACAATTAATATTTAACTTTTAATTTAAATTCATATGAATACATAAATATAAATACAAACTTTAGAATATTTGAAGCTTTAAAAATTGCTAAACTCATGTTTTCTTCTAGTCTCTTTGTAAACCTCTATAAATTATTAATTACATTCAATTTAATACCTGCATTAATATTAATATTTTCTTTCATCTGCCTTCTCAAACTTCCGTGGCAGCCGCAGTGTTTTTTCCTGCCTTGTAAATGTGTTTAAATGCATTACATTTTTCATAACGATCTCTAAATATTTAGCAGACAAGTGAATTGTGCTCGAGAGCGAAATTACACTCTCCATGTTCCCTGTGATTGGATATTTGTTGCAGATGCCATATTGTCAAGTGCACGTGCTCCAGAGTAAATCATAAACTCTGGAACAAAAAATTGATAGAGAGCGTTTATAGTAAGGGTTGTGAACCCGCTGAACCCAGCATCATCTGGCTTAGATTTCTTTGGTTTTGTCAATTGTAAACCTACTCTGAAATTCAACTAGCTTTGTGTAACAGACCACCTGCTCCACCTAATCTATTTCAAATACCCTGCCCCCAAATAATAAATAATAACAAAATTAACTGTGGTTGGTCATTTTATATGTTGCATCATGGAAACGCGGATGACCTTATCAGGAATTGATTTTTTCTTATAACATTAGTTTTATCATTCAAGTTTCCCTTTCAGGACATAATCACAGCTGCCTTATTTTTTTCCCATCAAACAATGACAAAAACAAAAGAGTGTTGGAGACAGACGTCAGATGTGGAGGTTCACACCAACACCTGCAAAACTGCAGCATTTTTCCTTTGTCACATGCAGAGTAATTGAAGGGTAGACCTACTTTCCAAAAGCGATGTGCCCTTTAAATGTCAAAAATGATGAATAAGATGCATCATGCAATCTAAAGATCTCTAGAAAGAAGAAGTGATCAGCTATAAAAATGCTTAATAGTGGTAAAACATTTCACCAAATGAATACGTCACTGATAAGAACTCTTATAGCAAATATTCAGCTAATTCACCAGTAAAGCATTCGGGAGAGGAAAAAACAAATGCCATTGTTGAGGCATTCAGACAAAGAGAGTCAAAGAGCAAAGGCAAACCACGGCTAATGTCTCTCTGAGGGAAATTTATTCATTCGTTCAGAGGAAGGGGCAGAGAACATCCAGGAAAGACAGACAAAAGTGTTTATATTTATAATCCTTTATGTTGTGGTATTTAACACTTGTAACCATGAAAACAGATGCTAAAGCCAGTGTTATTCAGAGGGTACACTAAACCAGTTTCTCATATTATTCATAAATTCAGATGACTCATTGGAGTCACAGACACTGCCTGTATGTATGTATTTAGTAGTAGTAGTACTAATACTACAAATAAAAACATTATTTTTTCATCTTCACATCTGTACTACATGCCCAGGACTTGTTGTCTAAGCTCATTTTGATGTATTCTTCTAAGTATAAAATCTGTTCACATTATCTGCATTAATAGAATATGCATGAATATATTTGCAGGGTAGTTTAGAAAGCATTGCACATTTTTTTTAGCTAATTGCTATTAATGTGCTTTATGTACCTTGCTTTGTGAGTGATAATGTGTTTTGTGAGTGGTTGCATTGCTAAGAAATGTCATTTACATAATGTAAATGAGTGTGAGTATAAAACAGACTCAGTGGTGCATCAATGGGGATTTTGTGGCAATTAAAATTCTATAACGTGTAAAACTTTACCATTCACAAATGGCAGATCATTCGACCTTCGCCAATAATGAATTTCTTGTTAATTTCCTGTTCGAAGAATGTGCCTACAAGAGAACAGGGTATTTATAGCACAAAATCTCTACCTTAAATATTTCTTATCTTACTGCCATTACTTTTATAGCTATGGATGAATGACCCACATAAATAGGCTTGTTTTTATCTCAATTACCCTTGCTATGTTGCATCTCTTAAATTAGATTTATTTTGACAATAGCAGGAAGTCAAGGCTGACTGCCCCAGAGAACCCCTGCTGGTAGATCATGTAACTACACCATTTGGGCATCATTCATTACAGTTTTTTACGATTGCTTACACACTAAAATTAAACTTTTCCAACAATTAGCAAAACCTTACACTCAAGGAGCAAAACACAAGGCTAGATTTGCACAATTGTAAGCACATTGTCAGCTTCACACTATTTGCAAAACATTAACCTGTACTGGATACAGTATTTTACGTTTGTCTGTTTGCTGAGCTAACAGTGTTATGCACACTACTGTAGTAGCATGACAACTGGGACATGTTTTGTTGTGATTCTCCATGTTGACTGATTTGGGTATATGGAGAGAAATCAATGATATTTTTGTCAGTCTGCAGCATTGGTCTTGTGTAGTGTTTGGTGAACTATTGTATAGTTGCACTTTCTCTGTGTACTTCATTTACAGTACTCTAATCACTGAGAATTAGACTTGCTAAAAGTGTTTTAAGTTAGCAACAGCGGTGTGTAACTGGTTCAAAAAGATTAAAGTCATATGAAATGTGTGTGTTTCGTATGGTAACAAAATATTGTTTTTATAAAGTTGTGTATAGTTTTGACAAAAGTGTTCCATTTTGCAAATGATCTGAAGTGTTGTGCTACTTTGGTGTAGGGTTGTGTTAATTGTGTGTAGTGTTTTGACAAACCGGGCCCTGTTTTCAAAATTGTGCTTAAGCAATCGTAAAAAACTGTAATTGGAGTCCATTCAAAAAAGGCTGTGCATTGTGATAAAATATTTGATTATTATTATTGATTACATCAAATATTAAGCAACATGTTTCTGCTCATGTCTTACCAGTGCATTGGCCCTTTTTGAAGGGTTCTGAAAGCATGTACTTTATTAAAAAAAAAATAATAATAATAATAAAGTATTTTTATGTATAGAGGGAAAGCCTCCAGGATGTCCTTTGCTACAAAACTAAATAGCTACAAACATGTAAACACTGTTGCTCATGAGATGCAGTGCATAAGAACAGTCATACACTGCATAACACTCTTGTTCACAGATCAATAATAAGGTCTAATATGCCTGCCACATCAGTCAGAGGAAAATTGCAATGGTGCATGGCACTTCAGGAGGAAATTACAGAGCTCCCATTGGGAAACTTCCTTTCAACCAATAAAATAACATGCTGGCGACACAGTGACAAATGTTCAAGCAATCAACAGTTCTCAAGACCTGAGTTGATGTTGATGGGATTTGAATATTTATGATGGGTTGCATTGTAAGAACACTTGACTTCAGGACTTTTAAATTGAGAAAGACTTTTGTAATCTTCTTGAGAGGTGGCTAATTATGAAAATATGTTTTGACACCTATGTTTTCCCATCCACATCAAGAAGACCACACACTTATGTGAAGTTGAGTAGAATGTGATATTTGTTTCATAATGTTTTAATTAAACATACAAGCACATACAAAACAGTAAGTGAGCAAATCAGCGTTAACTACAGCAGCAGACTCACATTTGGCATTCACAACAATGGAGTTTCTGCTGTGTAAAAGAGCTGCAGTGCTTTGTAGAAAATAAAGTGAGTGCTGGGTTATGCCACTTTTAATAATGGCCATAAATTACAAAATGGTTATCAGGAGTGGGCCACTGAGAATTATTACAAACTTGATCACTGGGAAATCTAATTAACATGAGAAAAGGGGTCACATTTACATTTAAATGGTAATTAATCTACACGGAACTGAGCAAAACCACAAAGTGTAGCTATACACTGCATAAAACATCTGGATTCAAATTTAGTGAACTGCTGTAGACATTCTCCTGCAATATGATAGATGAAATGAATGGGACATTAACTAACACACTGAAATGAATGTGGTATTTTTTTTTTTTTATCTGCTTTTATCATCTCATCAATTTT
>NW_015646384.1:246568-256798 GCF_001515625.1 Sinocyclocheilus rhinocerous | reverse complement strand
TGACAAACCGGGCCCTGTTTTCAAAATTGTGCTTAAGCAATCGTAAAAAACTGTAATTGGAGTCCATTCAAAAAAGGCTGTGCATTGTGATAAAATATTTGATTATTATTATTGATTACATCAAATATTAAGCAACATGTTTCTGCTCATGTCTTACCAGTGCAGTGGCCCTTTTTGAAGGGTTCTGAAAGCATGTACTTTATTAAAAAAATAATAATAATAATAATAAAGTATTTTTATGTATAGAGGGAAAGCCTCCAGGATGTCCTTTGCTACAAAACTAAATAGCTACAAACATGTAAACACTGTTGCTCATGAGATGCAGTGCATAAGAACAGTCATACACTGCATAACACTCTTGTTCACAGATCAATAATAAGGTCTAATATGCCTGCCACATCAGTCAGAGGAAAATTGCAATGGTGCATGGCACTTCAGGAGGAAATTATAGAGCTCCCATTGGGAAACTTCCTTTCAACCAATAAAATAACATGCTGGCGACACAGTGACAAATGTTCAAGCAATCAACAGTTCTCAAGACCTGAGTTGATGTTGATGGGATTTGAATATTTATGATGGGTTGCATTGTAAGAACACTTGACTTCAGGACTTTTAAATTGAGAAAGACTTTTGTAATCTTCTTGAGAGGTGGCTAATTACGAAAATATGTTTTGACACCTATGTTTTCCCATCCACGTCAAGAAGACCACGCACTTATGTGAAGTTGAGTAGAATGTGCTATTTGTTTCATAATGTTTTCATTAAACATACAAGCACATACAAAACAGTAAGTGAGCAAATCAGCGTTAACTACAGCAGCAGACTCACATTTGGCATTCACAACAATGGAGTTTCTGCTGTGTAAAAGAGCTGCAGTGCTTTGTAGAAAATAAAGTGAGTGCTGGGTTATGCCACTTTTAATAATGGCCATAAATTACAAAATGGTTATCAGGAGTGGGCCACTGAGAATTATTACAAACTTGATCACTGGGAAATCTACTTAACATGAGAAAAGGGGTCACATTTACATTTAAATGGTAATTAATCTACACGGAACTGAGCAAAACCACAAAGTGTAGCTATACACTGCATAAAACATCTGGATTCAAATTTAGTGAACTGCTGTAGACATTCTCCTGCAATATGATAGATGAAATGAATGGGACATTAACTAACACACTGAAATGAATGTGGTATTTTTTTTTTTTTATCTGCTTTTATCATCTCATCAATTTTTGAAATATGTTTGGTTTGGTTTGTTTTTTCTTCCTCTGTTCTTTTCTGCTTGTGCATGATTTATGATTGTGGGAAACAAAAATTATTACCAAAAAGGAGAGGGAGCGGGAGGAGAGAGTTAACCTCAGGAGTCATGATTTTATGGAAAGCCATAATGAAGGCATGCAAGTGTAAAGAATAACAAAATTCAGCATGCTGTCTTTCAGACAGATCCAACGAAGAGCCTATAAAGACTGTTTCTAACTCTGAATCCAGATTTATGATTTTTGGTTGTAATTATATTGTAATTATAGCCATACTTTCTGACCGTTCTATTAATTAGTTAGTTAACAGAATGGATTTTTTTTACATTTAAATTAAATTACAAAATGTAATATTTAGTAATGCAATACTTATTCCACATGTTGCATGCTTTTCACCATCATAAATTTTGTATTTGATGTTGATGTCAATGATAATTTCTAGAAATAAAAAAAAAACATTGAATTTAAAAATGCTGTAAACTCTGTTTAGACATAATAATTGAACTCTAATTATATCCATAATTTTGCTAATATAATTTTATCATTTTTGTTACAGGTACAATTTGAACATTGATTTTATTAACATACTGGCACTATTTAACATTGTATTATATTATAATGTTAACGTGCATCACTCATCATCACAGCATAAAGTTTGCATTCAAATGTTTTGTATGTTAAGATAAGTCAAACTTTCAATTAAAACAAACTGCTATGGCATGCTATAGCATTTTGAAAAATGGCCAAATGTAAAAGCATGATTTACATAATGTCACAATTAATGAAGATGAGACAGACCACATTAGAAAGGGGCTCATCTTCATCCTCCTTGCGACAGCCAGAATTAGGGGCAGGTGGTGAAGAGATTTATTAATCAAAGGACATTCAGAGACCATTATTCTTGAGACAGGAGATAATGTAGAGCTGACGAAAGAGACCACAACACTGAGACCAGTCTGACGATAAACGCCTGCTCATTCCCATCCATCACCCTCTATCCACCTCATTCCTGACAGGCCTGACTCATAATAGAATTATATCTTCATTACACTAAGTGATGGGCAGTTGTTGTATAGAATTAAATGCCATTAACCTTTGAACCTTTTCACTGCTCATATGTGTAGGTCATTAATTATAGTGGCACTTGCTGACATATCTCAAAATAATAAATGAATAGGTATTTGTTATTTATATTTAAATACTATTCAAATTATATATAGACATGCAAAACACACCAGTCATGTTGTCTGAGGTAAGGCCACAAAATAATAAAAGCAGCCACCCAGAACACAATCTGTATGTACCACTACACTCTGACAGATGCTTCTGGGGGAGTTTCTACTATACAAGCCATCATTGCCAGGGTTATGAACTTTAGTTTTGTCTTTTTCTGTAACATGTCTGCCTGTTTTGTGTTTCCATTGTGTTTTGCTTCGCTCCCCGTGACCTAGTTTTCCTTGGTTGCCACCCAGAACACAATCTGTATGTACCACTACACTCTGACAGATGCTTCTGGGGGAGTTTCTACTATACAAGCCATCATTGCCAGGGTTATGAACTTTAGTTTTGTCTTTTTCTGTAACATGTCTGCCTGTTTTGTGTTTCCATTGTGTTTTGCTTCGCTCCCCGTGACCTAGTTTTCCTAGGTTGCCCTGATTAGTTCATTCTGTTCACCTGTGTTCATTCTATTATGTCATTAGTCTCTCTCTTGCGTTTGTATAAATTCTCCCCATTTCTGTTCTGTCCTGGGCTGCATTTCTCGATAATGATTGACCTTAGAGCTTAAGAACGTTTTCTACGAATCATTTTACGGTCGTCCGTTATTGTTTCACGTGCGTTTCCCAAAAATGCACTTAACGCAATCGCATGTAGCTGTGCTTTAAGTGCTACTTAGGAGTCGCTATCTGTCCACATTAGAAAGGGGCTCATCTTCATCCTCCTTGCGACAGCCAGAATTAGGGGCAGGTGGTGAAGAGATTTATTAATCAAAGGACATTCAGAGACCATTATTCTTGAGACAGGAGATAATGTAGAGCTGACGAAAGAGACCACAACACTGAGACCAGTCTGACGATAAACGCCTGCTCATTCCCATCCATCACCCTCTATCCACCTCATTCCTGACAGGCCTGACTCATAATAGAATTATATCTTCATTACACTAAGTGATGGGCAGTTGTTGTATAGAATTAAATGCCATTAACCTTTGAACCTTTTCACTGCTCATATGTGTAGGTCATTAATTATAGTGGCACTTGCTGACATATCTCAAAATAATAAATGAATAGGTATTTGTTATTTATATTTAAATACTATTCAAATTATATATAGACATGCAAAACACACCAGTCATGTTGTCTGAGGTAAGGCCACAAAATAATAAAAGCAGCCACCCAGAACACAATCTGTATGTACCACTACACTCTGACAGATGCTTCTGGGGGAGTTTCTACTATACAAGCCATCATTGCCAGGGTTATGAACTTTAGTTTTGTCTTTTTCTGTAACATGGCTGCCTGTTTTGTGTTTCCATTGTGTTTTGCTTCGCTCCCCGTGACCTAGTTTTCCTAGGTTGCCCTGATTAGTTCATTCTGTTCACCTGTGTTCATTCTATTATGTCATTAGTCTCTCTCTTGCGTTTGTATACATTCTCCCCATTTCTGTTCTGTCCTGGGCTGCATTTCTCGATAATGATTGACCTTAGAGCTTAAGAACGTTTTCTACGAAATCATTTTACGGTCGTCCGTTATTGTTTCACGTGCGTTTCCCAAAAATGCACTTAACGCAATCGCATGTAGCTGTGCTTTAAGTGCTACTTAGGAGTCGCTATCTGTTTGTCAAGTGCTGAAATGTGACCTTATAGAATGGCTCGTAATTGTAGTACACACGGCTAAGTGCGATTGTGTTAAGTGCATTTTTGGGAAACGCACGTGAAACAATAACGAACGATCGTAAAATGACTCGTAGAAAACGCTCTTAAGCTCTAAGATCAATCGTTATCGGGAAACCCGGCCCAGATAAAATGCTGAAAATATTTTTTTTGGGCTATTTTGCAGTCTACTAAAAATAATACCTCAAGTCTGCTGCCTTGAATTCTAAGTAAAATCTAAGTGGTGCAAAAGTGACAAACAGCAGCAATGAGTAGGTCTAAAAAATTATCTTAAATTAAATCCAAAATTCTCTTAAAGTTAAAAACAAACATTCTTCCAGTAATGTAAATAAAACGTTTGTTTTAAAAAGTTTTCTGGTCTTTAATAACATTATTTATACATTGCTTATAATGGTTTTCTCAGACATTTTTGTTGGATGTTAGTTTTTTTAATATCTTACTACCTGTTCCAGTGGGAAGTGACATTACCACTGTACCCATTTTCATCAATTGATAAAAATGTTAGCAAAACATTCTTACAACATACGTTTGTTAGCTTGCAAATGTCACCAATTTTTAATTAAATTAATGGAGAAAACTCTAAAAACTTAAAGTAGAGCAGAAATTATTGTTACAAGTTGGAACAGATGGAAACAAATGAACATTTTATAGTACTTCAGCTAAAAAAAATCTGACTTCAATATCCAACATGTTTCTAAACCTTATATCCAGGACATTTCAACAAAGCACTCAGAACTGAGACGCTCTTTCATATGTTCAAGGTTATAGAGCAGTCTCACATAGAAAAAAAATACACCAATCGTTGAATGACACTGCGTCATTGCTCAAGGTTTGCGTTCGCACGCCTCCTCATCATATAAAAGCCTTTGAACGTCTCGCTTTCGCAGACCTGTTAGAGTAAGTTTAGAGCAGTGGCCCCAGTCCACCACAGCATTGCGCACAGTTCGCCAAATGTACAAATGTGAAAAACTTAGCAAGGAAAACGTTGTTTAATTTTACCATCGTTATGTGTTGATGTTTAAAAACTAACATGGAGGTTAATACTACGCTATCAGGACGCAACTTCATAGACTTGCGCATTTTAACGCAGAAACTTCTCTCTTCGGCGAACCGGTCCCAGCAATTTCTGGACAATGAAACGGAAAGCGTCTCCGAGGAGGATTTGGACGTGAATACAGACATCTATTCTAAAGGTTTTGTCACTGTGATTTATGTGGTGTTGTTTGTAATCGGATGTTTGGGGAACTCGATCACCCTGTACACACTTCTCACGAAGAAATCTCTTCAAAACCTCCAGAGTACGGTGCACTATCACCTGGCGAGTCTGGCCATATCCGATCTGCTCATCTTGATCCTCTGTATGCCCATTGAGTTATACAACTTCATCTGGATTCATCACCCGTGGGCTTTTGGCGAGGCTGTTTGTAAAGGGTACTACTTTCTGCGGGACGGCTGCTCGTATGCGACGGCGTTCAACATCGCCAGCCTGAGCGTGGAGCGCTTCATGGCCATCTGCCACCCGTTCAAGGCGAAGAGCATCATGTCACGGAGCCGCACCAAGAAACTCATCAGCGCCATGTGGGTCGCGTCTTTTCTCCTGGCCACTCCGATGCTTTTCACCATGGGACAGCTACTGATAAAAGACGAATTTATATGCACCACTATCGTGTCCTCGATAACCGCTAAAACCGTCCTACAGGTGAGCGCGCACAGCACTTTTTCCATGATTGGGACGAGTGGAGCATTTTCTTATATTTCTGTATAAAGCCGTGGTTATAATTGCGTTTTGTCTTATGCACGAGTAGGCTAGCAGAAGCTTAATTGTCTAATAAAAAGTAACAACCTGTTGCGTAGTAGGCCTATCTCTCAATACCTGATCATTTTAAAACGTTGTCTACATCTAAACATTGTCACGGGTTTCCACCATTTAATTAGTGACAGTATTTAAACAGTGTAAAATGTTAAATGTGCACCCAGTAATTTGTTTCCACGTAATGAATAAAAAGCACGTTTTAGAAATAATGTAGACTCACATAAGATACAATCTCCATTCGTATCAGTTTTCCAGACAAAAAGCTGTTCATCACATGACCAGCAGCGTCACTAAGCTACTACTACTACTAATAATAATGTTGATTTTACTTTCTGAAAGTTATTAAGTAATTTTACTGCACAAAGCAGAAAAATACATCTAAACTAAACAAGCAACTCAACAATATGATAAAAACATACACTGTATGTACAGACACACACAGCATAACACCCAAGCTTGAGTAAACAGCATTGCTTAAAATGCTGGTATGGATCATGTGTGCCATCCACCAGACAGAAATGAGTGTGAGATAAAAAACTAAATGTCTAAACAAGCAGTCCAACATAACACAGAAGTCCAAGTTGACAAGATGTCAGCAAGTCCAGACATGCTGATTCGCCAGTCCAAACAGAATGGGTACGAGTGGAAAAATAAAATGTCCAAACAGGCAGTCTCTGCTGGATTGATGAAACAAACCATGATGACCCCGCAGCTCCAGTACGCAGATCGGTGCAATGCAACAGCCAGCCGAGTACCAGGCCAATAGATGTCAGTGTTAAGTTCAAAACCACTAGTACTATTGGAACAAATAAAACAAAAACACACATAGTATATCTTTAAAATATGTCGTTTTTTACCTTATTTCTTTACCTTCTTAAGCTATTTCTTTTTAAACTTGGATCTTGTCCTAGTTAGATACTTTTGTTGATTTAACCTAATGCAGTTGGGTTGATTCAACCATATTTAAAACATTTTGCAGTGTATTGTGTTTTATTCTAAACCACAAGAGTAGTGGTTAAATTATTTAATATGCATTATGCCCCTTTGATTATTTTGGAATTGCAAATGAAATGTTGATGTCTTGATTAATCAAACACATTAAAATGGCAAGCAGCAGGGTCCCTATTGCTTCCGTTGTGAGCACTGATGGTCATGGAAGTCAAAATAAATCAGTCATTCAAATGAATTTAACTATTGCGGTCTCTTGAAAATATTACTGCAAGTCTACCAGAACCCATATCTGTTAGTTTGAGTAGCAAGTGTCAGGATTTGCTCAAAAATAAGGATATGCTATCTTACGAAAATGGAAAGCACTTACAGTGCCCTAAAGTAAATCCTGATTGCCTGGAAATAGAGACATTATGCTTTGATTCTTGGAAAATTGCCCTTGCAGTCCTAAACCTTGCGCCTGCCTTATTCTTTTCTATTACACAAGTGAATCTAATTTAGATTGGAACACAATCCATTTACAAGGACAGGAGGTCTCCTGTTTGTAACACTCAGCTCTCTAACTTTCTATATTAAAAAAAAACAAAAAAAAAACAGGTAGAAGCTGATAGCAAGCACACCTGTGGGGTTCTAGGCAAGAAAAAATACATGAAAATTAAACTTAATTCTATATGAAAGAACATTACAGCATGCAGTACTTGAAATTAATGTAGATAATTGGAACTCATAGCACAGCGGACACAGTCAGTGAGTCACAATCTGAATCAGACGGAGTACTGTGCATTACTGAAAAAGAGGGGACAAAACAAGAAAATCGAGAATATGGATGCACATTGAAAGAGGCAAAGATGCAGAAAACGTGGAGAAATGCAAAAACAGAGAGATTCAAGAGCGAATGAAATAGGGATGAATTGATTCTGACAAATTCCATCAGTCATTGAGTGTGTGTATCATCCTGAGATCTTCCAGTCAAAAGAATGATAGTTGCAATAGCGGCTGTTTGCTACAGGACAAACAGTTTATCATGTTTCAATCTTGGCAAATTGGATAGCACAGAAAACCCCAAGATGTCCTTTTTCATATACAGAAGGTTTCACAGTATGAAAAAATGATCTAGTTTTATGTATTGCTGTAGCAATACCTGAAATTCAAGTGCCCTGTGGGGCTCAAAATAGCAAAAAAAGAACACATAAATGGTCTTTTACTGCTTTTGGAGATGTGGTATAACCTCACCACAAAAAGTGTAAACTGATAAAATATGTGTTACTGAAGTGTTTGTGTTCAGTAATGGCTTCTTGAATATGAGCATCTGTACAGGTGCGCTGAACCTTTCACCCCCTTCTGTTTGTTGTTGTGATCTTTCTTATTGCACAGTTTGCACCTGAAATTAATCTAGTACTGCACTTGAAAGTACATGGATACAAACATACAAATAATGTGAGACTGACATATATATATATATATATATATATATATATAGCAGCAGACAGTGCTGTTGGCGAGGATAGGTGGCTGATAGCTGATATTTGCCTGGCACTGTGTTTTGGCAGATGTTTAGAGCTCGTCTCACCATAAAGAGGGGGAGAGAAGTGGGGTTGAATCAAAGTTTTCAGCTTCTGACACTTCACCCCTTCATTCAACAGTACAACACCATTCACAAAGCACAGCTTTCTCAATTCAACACAACAGGACACCTGCAAGAAAGACATAGACACAAAAAGATTTCACTGTTGAGTGAGCTCTGACAAAACATTTTGCTCAAACAGATTTATTAGAAATGCGTGCATTGGTTTGGGTGGTTTATGGAGATACAAATTTGTATAATGACATGGGTATGACAGAGGTATTACAATGTGAAGGTGGTTTATGAGAACACTGCCAGTCCCAGTAATTCAAATGCTTAAAAACATACTAAATGGTGTTGTTGTTTAGTTTTTTTTTATCTAATAATGCACAAAATTTTCCGTGACGGGTAGGTTTAGGTATATATAGGGTTGGTGTAGAAAATATAGTTTGTACAGTATAAAAACCATTACGCCTGTGGAGAGTCCCCATATAACACCAATACCAACATGTGTGTGTGTGTGTGTGTGTGTGTGTATATATGTATATGTATGTGTGTATATATAAAACACAATAAAAATAAAAAAGGGCCAGTACATTTAATGAGTTTTTTTTTACTTTTAAAAAGAAATTAATACTTTTAGATTAATACTTTCTATTTGTCCAAGAAAAAAAAAATCTAATTTTCCACAAAAATATTAAGCAGCAGAAACTGTTTTCAGTATTGATAATAAGAAGAAATTATTATTTAGCATCAAGTCAGCATATTAGAATGATTTCTGAAGGATCATGTGACACTGAAGCCTGGAGTAATGATGCTGAAAATTCAGCTTTGCTATTGCAGAAATAAATTTCATTTTGAAATACATTATAATACAAAACAGTTCTTTTAATTTGTAATGATTTTTCACAATATTACAGTTTTTACTGTATTTAAAAAATAATAATTGCAGCCTTAGTGAACATAAGATACTTTTCAAAAACATTAAAAAATCTTGATATTACTCACTTTTGACCAAAAGTGTATATTTATTTAGGGTTTTATAGTGGTAACTTGAAATATTAATTAAATATGTTTTAATATAATAGTTTTTAAAACATTTACAGAATTTACGTTTACTATATTATTTTGGACTTTTGAGATAATTATTATTTTTTCTATTGATAGCCCTTGTTTTTAACAGTAAAAAATTGTTATGTAATAGTGTTATGAAAATAAAATTTATTTCTCCTTTCTTGCAGTGTACATGTTGTATCTTTTGACAGGTTTCCTTTTCACTGTTGCCTTTATCTATTAGTATATATCTATTATTTAATTATAATGACTCCATGTTTATAATATTGTTTATTTAAGACACATTCTAATGCAGTGATCCTCAAATCTGGCTCGCGAGATCCACTTTCCTGCAGAGTTTAGCTCTAACCCTAATCAAACACACCTGAGTTTGCTAATCAATGTCTTCAGGATCATTAGAAAATCACAGGTATAGTTGTTTGATTAGGGTTGGAGCTAAACTCTGCAGGAAAGCGGATCTCGCGAGCCAGATTTGAGGATCACTGCTCTAATGCATTTGTCTCAACTAAAATCATATCAAAACTAGCCTAGACAGCCCACCCAAAAATATCTATGTGCTCCTAAGCACAACCGGAAATAAATGTAAGATGACACATGTCAGCGAGCACAGTAAAGATAGAGATGATGTCTGTTTGTGTCTGTCCACACATCAGTATATCTGCTGCTGAGAGAGAGAGAGAGA
>NW_015646384.1:244054-246417 GCF_001515625.1 Sinocyclocheilus rhinocerous | reverse complement strand
AAAGGCTTGGATTTGGGTCTGTTCCTCGCAGTCGTATGGATTCGGAAGATTTGGATTACAGCGCACGAATAAAATTGTTTCATTTCGTAATTATGTTGCGTTTTTGGTGTATTTTATAGTTCTATTGTTAGTCACAGCATGTTGGGAAAAAACGCCTTTTGTGGCCCATGGCAATCAAAGTAAACATTATATGACAAGTAAAGGTTAAACGATTGCAGAAATGTTATTTATTTTAAGGTTTAAAGTGAAGTCTTGTTTAACATTATGTAGGCATTTCAATATTCATAAGGATTCATTTGTAGGTGTCGTCAATAGGCCTACGTCAATTTTGTACGTTTAGATGCTGAAAATACGTCAGTATTGTACGTTTTAGTGCCTGTAAAAACGTAAGTAAATGTACGTTTTATAGAACCACATGTTACGTAAAATACATACGAATTATCATGAGATCACGTTGATGTGTAAGACCGGTTGTTTGGTGCTTTTTGGATATACATGGTATGGGCTTTCTAGGTAAGTGCAAGGTTGGGACGGAGATTTGCATATTTATATGCTAGAAATATTTTCATGGGAATAAAACCTTATACATAAACAAGAGCATTTTAAAAACAAAAAAACACCACACACTTTGTAAATTGCTGTTGCTCTTATTTGCTATTTATTAATTGTTTTTGGTATTGTAGGTAGATCTCATTGATTTTCTATGCCCAACACTTCATTCATGAAGCTATAATTACATTTTGTGAAGCATCGGTGTCTCTCATATATATGTGCCAGAGATATTCGCTGTTTGTCACAAGCAGTGGTCAGCCAGGAAAACAGAGCCAGAGAGCCGGATTGCCTGCGTGCTTGAGAGGAGTGAGGTTTGGTGCAAATGAAAGTGACACAATACAGACTTTCTGTGAATCTGTAAAATGTCAGTCAGTTGCATTTTGAGTTTATTCTCAGTGGCCTTGAGTGGCAAGATATGCTGTTACTTTTGTCCAGGATCCTGTCCGAGGTGTGAATTACAGTCAAAGTGCTTCAAAGCAGTCACAGGTGCACTCTTTACTCCAGACACCTTCACAGACATCAGGGCAGCAGATACTGAGATGTCTGACAGATGAAAGAAACCTCAGCCAAGAGTTCGTCAAAGAGAGGAGAAGATAGGAGGAGAGATGGAATTGAGGCCAAAGAAAGGGGAAGGACAACTTTCAACATGATACCTTTCAGTCAGTAAATAAGATAGACAGAGACAGAGTTTTGACAAGATGATTTTTTTTTTTACCTTACATCATGGGTGATGCTAGCCTTGAATGATTTTAGTAAAACTCTGACCATTTTATCAGCCTCATCAATTTCTTCACAAATCATGCAGAGACCTAGTACTGATCTGTAAATCAGATATTGTAACAAATAGTCCACTGGAGTTGAGTTGTGATGATGAACCCAAGTGCAGTTTATTTAAACAAGGTGAAATCCAAAATCCAAACATCTAATCAAAAGAAGACTTGACTTGACCAGAGACAGACTTAGCATAAACAGAAACACAACTCTCCAACAGCAGGTTACACAGTTCAAAGCTAGACTAAGAACAAAGGCAACATGAGGGCTATTCATACCAAACAATATAGGTCACATGACATGAACCAACCAATGAGAAACAAGACACATGACTAGGACAACCAATCAGAACTTGACACATTGAACAGAGGAGACTTGACCAGAGACAGACTTAGCATAAACAGAAACACAACTCTCCAACAGCAGGTTACACAGTTCAAAGCTAGACTAAGAACAAAGGCAACATGAGGGCTATTCATACCAAACAATACAGGTCACATGACATGAACCAACCAATGAGAAACAAGACACATGACTAGGACAACCAATCAGAACTTGACACATTGAACAGAGGAACCAATAGCAAGAATACAAGAGGGCAAGGGAAGCTTGACACTAACAGCATAAATCAAATTATAAAATAAAAGACATGAAAACAAGAACATGAAACAAAACCCAAAACAGACCTTACAGATATAGAGTAGCAAGCAACATTTTTGACTGTTTTGATTATAAAATCTGGTAAATATTGTTAACTGTGCCACAAAGTGAAGCTTGTATAAATTATGGTACAGCATTTTGTTTTGCTCAGCACTGAAGAATTTAGGAAGAAACTGTTGACTTTGGTCTATCCAGAAGCAGCACCTTAAGAAATGTCTCTGTTTTAAAACTCTTCTTCTTCTTTTTCTTCTTCTTGTTTTATGGCGGGTGGCATCCAACATTAAGGTGCATTACCGCCACCTACTATACTGGAGTGTGGACCAGAGTGGCAAACAGAACTTTATAAATAAAAAAAATGTATAAAAAAAAAAAAAACATTA
>NW_015646384.1:239745-243227 GCF_001515625.1 Sinocyclocheilus rhinocerous | reverse complement strand
TTCTTCATGTTTTATGGCGGGTGGCATCCAACGTTAAGGTGCATTACCGCCACCTACTATACTGGAGTGTGGACCAGAGTGACTAACAGAACTTTATATATAAAAAAATAATAATAATTTTTATTAAAAAAAAACACTACAAAATAAAAAAAAACATTATTAATAATAAAAACTATTATACTTTATATTCTATTTATTAACCCAGTTTCCCTCAAGAATAAAATTAAAGAATTATAATTTCCTGTTTGACCGAGTATTTGCTTTGCATCTAGTATCTCCTGTGGTGTCCTTCTGAATATTTCTCTTTCTGTAATATATATTTTGGCAGTGACATAGAACATGTTCTACTGATTCCTCCTCCTGACAATACTCACACAGACCTGTGGGATGTTTTCCAATGAGATGTAATGTCTTATTTAGTCTTGTGTGACCCAGTCTTAACCTTGATATTATATTTTCCTCCTTGGTACTTCGCCCTGTCATCCTCATCCTTCCCACTTCTTTCTGGATGTTATAAAGATGTCTGCCTGTACTTGTTTTAAAACTCTTAAAGGGACAGTTATTTAAAAAAGAAAATTATTTAATCATTTAAAAGATCCAAAAATATCATAAAGGTGCCATAAAAACGAATCCACATGAATGGGTGATATGAATCTATGTGTGTTTTTGTGAATAAAAGCTTTGATTAAATCTGTTCATCATAGAAACTGGTTGTATGTCTTCACAAGACTTGTATTAAACCAGTTGGATTCATATGGATTTGTTTTACAATGCTTTATGACCTTTTTGGATCTTCAAAGTTTTTGTAGTATTTACAAAGTTACAGTATCTGGACTTTCAATGGAGGAACATAAAAACCTCAGATTTCATTAAAAAACATCTTCATTTGTGTTTCCAAAATTAACAAAAGTCTTAAGGGTCTGGAACGACATGAGTGTGAGTGAATGATGACAGGATTTAAATATTTTTTGGTGAACTATCTGCTATAAGATATTTCATGATTTCATGAACGCTGACATAAATAAAAATAGCATCCTGCCAACAAACAACACCCAACAAGCTAATGAAATATAATTGTCATATGTGTATGACACACATCTGAGTATGGAAAACTATGAGGACAATTTTTTTTTTTTTTTTTACAATGGAAATCAATGATAACCAAAACTGTCACACACATTGAGTTTCCATGTTTTATGGGGACATTCCATAGGTGTAATGTTTTTTCTACTGTACCAACTGTATTTTCTATCGCCCTATCCCAACCCTACACTTAAACCTACCCCTGAGGAAACTTTCTGCATTTTTAGATTTTCAAAAAACTTAATTCCGTATGAGTTACAAGCTTGTTTCCTCTTGGGGACCAAAAATGTCTCCACAAGGACAAGGATTTTGTATATTGCCATTTTTGGAGGACATTTTGTCCCCATAATATAGGGTGAACTACACACACACAAAGCTATACCTTTAAAAACAACTTTAGATGTTGGAGCATCTGAGGCGTGTCTATTAGTTAATATGCAATAGCCTTCATGGTCTGAATGACAGCAACAGCAAAAGTAATTTCTGAGGAAGAGGAGAGAATTTATTATATTTTGATGCAGTATTACAAAGAAAAATTTTTTCTTTGAAGCAATGCAGTGTTTAATCTACACTTTCTGAGACAGTAGGTCTACCTTTTCAAAGAGTGCATAGTGGTACCTTAAAGGTACATATTAGTACGTGAAAGGAACAAAAGTGTACCTTTTTGAAAAGGTACCGGCCAGTGACATATTTTGTGTCGGTTTTTTTTGTTTTTTTTCTAAAAGTGCAATTCAACCAGGGACGTATCATGTTGAACACGTTTTCAGTCTTTTTAATTTACAATAACTCAACTCGTTTAATACTGAAACACTGGCTTTATTGTGTTCCTGTCTATGTATTTAAGAAAGAAAGACAATTAAGATTATGAGAATAAAAATGCATAGGAGACAAAAGACAGTACAAATAAACAAACAGTGTTCTGTCAGTAACCATAGAAACCTCACTAATCCACCCTCAGCTTTAATACACACACTGGGCATGTGCTGCTTTTTGAAGTGAACAAATATGAATTAATATTGCTCATAACCCTTAAGGGTCACACTTGCAGGTTGCAGCTACACACCACAGCCCAAGATTTAGCTAATTATCTCATTAGAACCTCTAAGGGTCATTAACTGGTTAAATCAAACTGCGCAGTACTCAAATTGAACAAATGTGTACAAGGCACAAAGAGCTCATTTGAATAACTCCAACCTATTGCAGTGCCACTGTGTTTTATTAACACGCACGGCTGTGCCTGTTGCTCCATTAGTCTGTTTATCATCTGTTTCATAAGAACATCTCTGTTGTTGTATTTCCATTATCTGTGGGTTTTTCAGTTTGATGTAGTTGCCTGGTGGGATCAGTAGCTTTACTGAGTGAGGCAGTTTAGAAATCTATTGATGATAAAAAACAAAAATGAACAGGCAGCTAATCTGTTTAACACATCAAAATGCATTTGCCCCAGTTTTAAAGGAGCAGTGCTGAGTAAAGAGGGAATTTGTAGGATAAATATATATAGAGAGGTAGAAGATGCTGATATAGTGTGGGTAGAAGGGAAAGTATATCTGAAGGTTAAATAAGGATATAGTGGGATATTGGGATTTAAAGGGAATTGTGGTGGAAACTGGAGGAGCTGAACACGCAGCGCCAGTGTAATATTTTTTTTTCTCTTTTTTTTCTGATCCAAGCTACCTGATGATGGCAGTAATGCACTGGTTGCCAGTAAAAGAAAGAAGAAGAAGAAGAAGAAGAAGAAGAAAGAGGGAATTTAATTATGAGTTCTGCTCAGGTGGTCTGACATTGGACACACAAAAAAAAACAGAATTTTAACTGTGAAATTAACATTTAACAAACAAGGGAGATAAACATTCCAGAAAAACACAGTGAATGCATACATTAACTAGCTAATTGTAATGTTGTGGATGTTGTTTGACATACACCCTAACAAGCTAATGCTCAAATATTGTGTATTCATTTCTATCTATTGTGCTTTCGCATTCATTGATATGAATCAATAAAGTTAACCTGCTTTATAAAACTCCTAGTGCTACGTGTGATTCCCCGCGATTGAAATAAACTCCTTGGTTTGTACTCCTGGTCTCCTCGTTCCGTGCTCCTCACAGTAGCAACCCGTGACAGAATACCGGACCAAAAACAAAAGTAAGCAGCGCCCCTTCTCCTCGTTTTTCTTTTTTTCCCGTTTTTTGAAAGTTTTTGTTTTCCTTGGTTTTCCCCCCTCCGCGGCTATGGAAATTGCCGCTCGCTTCTCCGCCCTAGCTCGCCTCGATCTCCCCTTCTAGAGTACGCCAGGGAGTTCTGTCAAGCTCGCTGCGGTGACGGCGTTAGAGGACGCCGTCCTTAATCAGCTGTTCTGGCTCGGGGCCAACTACCATCGCCCCGTGGACCTCCCAGACACC
>NW_015646384.1:239545-239670 GCF_001515625.1 Sinocyclocheilus rhinocerous | reverse complement strand
CTCCAGCCGTAGGCTGCTCCGCCTTGGCCTCCCGAGTCCCCTGCTCCGCCATGGCGCCCCGAAGGGGTACTGCTCCCGCCCCCCCTCCCCGTTGGATGTTATATGGCATGAGGACCTTCCGGAGG
>NW_015646384.1:210409-238903 GCF_001515625.1 Sinocyclocheilus rhinocerous | reverse complement strand
CTCCCCCAAGTCAGCCAGCAGTTAATGTGGCAAGCCCAAAGGACGTTAATGTGGCAAACCCAAAGGACGTTAATGTGGCAAGCCCACTAAGTGTTCATGTGGGCCCAGTGTAGGTTCCAGCCCCAGTGCCCGCTCCTCGTAAACGCCTTCCAGACCGCCCTCCAGTGCCTGCTCCTCATAAGCACCTTCCAGAGCGCCCTCAAGTGCCCGTTTCCCCACAGCTCGTCCCAGAGCTCGCTCCGGTGTCGGCTCCAGCCCCAGAGCTCGCTCTGGTGTCGGCTCCAGCCCCAGAGCTCGCTCCGGTGTTGTGTTTAAAAGTCTGAGTCCTTTTAGTTAGTGTTGTCCGGTATTGTTCATGTCTACTCCTAGTGCTATGTGTGATTCCCCGTGATTGAAATAAACTCCTTGGTTTGTACTCCTGGTTTCCTCTTCCGTGCTCCTCACAGTAGCAACCCGTGACACCACCATCATAATACAGGCAATACAATTTTCTAAATTAAACAGAGCACAGTGTTGCCCAATAATAAAACACCCTCAGGGTGACAATACTAAATAATGTAATACAAATTAACATAATACAGTATAAATAACATACAATATAAAAATAACATAAAACATCCCAGTGTTCATAACTGATCAAAAATAATAATAAATAAGAAGACAAACAACATTATTATTTATATAAAATGTAATCAGATTTGATGTCACATTGATCTTTAGAAACATCTTTTGCAATGCAGGCACATAATGGGAATAAGAAGGGAAGGGGAAAAACAAGAACAGATAACCATGGCACAAGAAAACAGAGAACAAAACACTCATAGAACAACTGACCAAGAACATAGTGTCACACCTCATGGACTTTGAATTTATTTTCCCACGTGTTCCCTGACTTAGTTTCTGTCTCCCCTTGATTGTGTCATTATGTTCAGGTGTGTCTTGTCAATTATCTTCATTTGCCAATGTATTTAAGTCCTAGTCTGATCCCTGTGTCTTGTTCCGGTATTGTGTATATGTCCTTTGGTTCTACGTGTCAACTACCTGCCTGTGTATTACCCTCTTTGCAGATTATCAAAAGACTATTTTGCCTTCATAATAGACTTAATAGACCTAATAGACTTTAACTCAGAAATACCCTATCTTCCTTCATCATCTGAATCTTCTTCCTGTCCTGTTACAGCTAAGGAGACCATTTTTGAACTGTCTGTCTGCCCTAAACTGTCTGTCTGTCCTGTTATGACCACGGAGGTTGTTCCCTTATCTGCTGCGCTCCCGGTGATGGGAGTTACTATTTGGTGTGTGTGGGCAGCACACACCATCCCAGAACCTGGACTGTTTTGAATTCCCACCCACCCCCCCTCTTCTGCCTCTTCCTATCACCACTGCTGTCTCAGCCTTGCCATCTTCTGCCCCTTTGCCGCTGCTTCCTGGCAGCCCCTCTGCTCACCCTCAGCTCACCATCTATGCGCTGGATTCGCTGCGGGTCTGCCAGTCTCCATCGGTGTCGTGGCTGGAAGATCCCTTGTCTCCGCATCCAGCCTCGGAGTCCCGGACTCCGCCTCGGCCTGTCGACCCAGCGGCTCCACCATGGCTCCTAGCTCCCTTCTCTCCGCTGTTTCTGTCTCCCCTTGATTGTGTCATTACGTTCAGGTGTGTCTTGTCAATTATCTTCATTTGCCAATGTATTTAAGTCCTAGTCTGATCCCTGTGTCTTGTTCGGTATTGTGTATATGTCCTATGGTTCTACGTGTGTCAACTACCTGCCTGGTGTATTACCCTCTTTGTGGATTATTAAAAGACTGTTTTGCCTTCATCTTTGTTGTGCACATTTACCTTCGACACAGTACCGTGACACATAGTAAACACCAGGGCTTTATATGGGCTTATAAGGAACACATGGGGAGACAATCAAGGATAACCAATCAACAACAAAAAACTACAGAGTGAACCAGCACAGGAAACAGGAAACCAAGAAATAAACTGAAAGTCCAAACACAACACAATAAAATATATAATATTATAATGTATACACTCTTAAAAATAAAGGTTCTTTATTGGCATCAATGGTTCATCAAAGAACCTTTACCATCCATGGAACCTTTTCATTCCACAAAAGGTTCTTTACAGTGGAAAAAGGTTCTTTAGATTATTCAAATTTTCTTCACACTATGAAAAAAATGGTTCTTTTAAGAACTGTTCACTGAAAGGTTCTTTGGGGAACCAAAACTAGTTCTTCTATGGCATCGCTGTGAAAACCCCCTTTTGAAACCTTTATTTTTAAGAGTGTACTATAAAAGTAAATGTATTGTCTTGAATATAATGGTAATGCTTATAATGGTAATGCTTTACAATTTGTTTAATTTTAGTTAAATAACTACTAACAATAAAAATATGTCTAAAGCATTTATTAATCTAAGTTAATGAAAATTCCAACGTTTACTAACAACAAGTAACAAGTACTAGCAGTGAACAGCTGTTTTTTTTATGAACTAACATTAACAAAGATTAATTACTACTGTAACATGTTTATTGTTCAGATGTAAATGTATTAATTAAATTAGTTGATTAGTAAATTAGTAGAAAGTTGACATACATGTACTACAGCAAGGGTGTCAAATTCATTTCCTGGAGGGCCGCAGCCCTGCAGAGTTTAGTTCCAACCCTGCTCCAACACACATACCATGTAGTTTTCAAATAAACCTAAATGATTAGACTAGCTGGATCAGATGTGTTTAATTAGGGTTATATCTAAATTGTGCAGGGGTGTGGCCCTCCAGGAACTGAGTTTGACACCCTTGTACTACAGTATTTTACAGTGCTGTAAAATCTGCTCTTTTAAAACAATCCCGGGCACAGTTTGTTGGCACTGGAGGCCATCCAACCCATATCACTGATTGTCGCAAGCTGGAACAACAGAGTGCCGTAGACTGAGTGGTGTCACTTCCTGTCAGGAGGGCAGGAGAGAAGAGCATGGAGACTGTATGCATGTCAGGAATGTTTGTAAACAGATGAAAATAGTGTTCTGTTACTCAGAAAAGGTCTAGGGAGCATAGCGTGCTAATGTTGAGGTAAACTGCTGAGATGCCATAAGCCTTTTAGCACAGAGGTAAAAAAATATGCTGTCAACCTGGGTTGTGCTGATGGAAATCATAGCAATACTCAGGTAGTTGACTGAGTAATGAAACCTATGACTGGGACAATTTGACTGAACTGCACCTCAACTCTCAATTTTTTAGATAAATGTAGTTTAATGCCATAACATCTGCTACCTTGTCTTCTGAGAACTGGCTTAGAAAGAACTAACCAAAATTAAAAATTCTACTTTTTTTGTCATATCTGTTCAATGCTTCCCTTATTTGCCACAATGTGTTTGAATTGTCCTCATTTTGGTGCTTTTCACATTCCATTAATAATGCAATCATTTGCAATTAATTTAATTAATTTAATTTGTGTTTCATGAAATTAATAAGTTTTTTTCTATTGATCTTCAGCCCTAATTATATTTTTATTTGTTATTATGAAGGAACATGAAGACAGAGCCATGATAATACTTGTACTGCAGCTTCAGTGTCCAGACTAAATAAAAACACAGTGAACATCTTCAGTCAAGGTTTGGCTAATCCATGTAGGACTGCAGGAACCTGAGCACAAGGCCCTCGACAAGCAGACACTTGAGTGGAATTTGATTTGCCACATGATTTGTTTGCTTATTCGAGTGTGCATGTGCACTGTTGACTAAGTGGGCATACCTGCTGGAAAGCTTTGATGGAGAAATGATATGGGAATGTCATTTTCCTGGACATTCTTAGACAGCCACAGTGCAGACCTTCCTCAGTCACCAATGAGGGAACATTCTACTAAAAATTAAACATGACTCACAAACACACATAATATTCTTCTCTGCTCATATATAAGTGCATTTGCACAATGCATAAATAAATCATGTATAAATATGTGGTCGGGGTTCTCCATTATACCAACACTATCATTCAAATCAATCTGAATTGTCTCAAAACACAATTGTCCATTTAATAAGGTGGCTGAACTCTTTTAAACTACCTCTGCGGTTCCCATGAAGATGGGCTCTTTGCAGGTTGAAGGCAAGTTAAAAAAAATTTAAAAATAAAAACGGTGCATGCAATCACACACAAAACACTACATCTGTGATGCCAGGGCAATCAAACAAGAATAAAAGCACAAAGTTTTGTGTTTGTCTTATTGCCATGACTGAATAATAGATTGACTTGTAGATTTTTGAAAGTTCCTTTACTTTTAAAAGTAAATTCTGCCATATTTATATACATTGGTGTATAGCTGGTCAGGCTTTTGCATTTCACACAACTAAGCATTTTGTATTTCACACTGAACCCAGCTAAAAAATTCCTAAAGAAATCACATTTGTATGGCAGACCAACCCTCTTAATTTTGCTTGTGTTTGTGTGTCTTCATAAACACAGAGATAATTCTTCCCTGCATTCTCATTTTTGTTCAGTGTGAGAACTGATTTAACAAACATAATTAGTGAGACAGCCTGCAGTTATGTAATGTGTGATTAATTATCCCATTAAGGTTCTTAAAACCATTAGAACATAAACTAACACAAAGTGTTAGAACATAAATTGAAAATGCTTACATAAAATGTGTTAAAAAATTATGAGGTCAGAATGCAGCATATAAATATTTAGCTTTTTGCTAAATAATTTGCAGAAAACAACATAATTAAAACTGTCAGGCACAATGACTGGCAGCTATAACACATTCACTGCTGTAAAACATCTGCACCAGGATTTACTTTATATTTAAATGATTTATATATGCATACTGAATTGTATGAATACTGAGAATTCCGACATACTACTCATTTCATATATTGCTTTTTTGTACTGCCAATTATATATTATACCTATATCATATGCTTTATACCTGCAAACCACTACACCATTCCTGAGATTAATTACACCAATATGCCACAATGCAAAGCCCACTTTGCAAGGAACTATCGCGATTAGAACCAGTCATGGTTAGGCAGATATGCACAAAAACAAAAAATACAATATGATATTCTGTTCCCATGTAACCCAACATCATGTTAGCACCCAAATCCTCTTACTGGTGAAATGTTAAGGCAATGACTTTTTAGAATTGCTTTTGAGTCCTGTTTGGTTTTAATTAGTAGCCCTGGCCCAACCTTGCAGTAACAAGCAAAAAAGAACACTTTCTTCTAGAACATGTTCAGTTCTAACGTTTCTGACCTTTCTCATTAAAGACTTTAAATATTCCCATCCTCTTTCCCTTCAGTAGGTTTTTAATGAGTTGAAAAAATACTCAAGTTTTTCCTGCAGATCCCTTTTATGTTTCTCAGTCTGGAAGGAACAGTCTGGGCTCTTTAACTCCAGTCATCTGCTGAACACCAGTTTAACATGACTGCCTAAACCAACACCATGTTCTTCTAAATTAGCGCTAAAGAGTATTTCAGTAGTCTTGGCAAAATCTCTGTTTTTCATGCAGTGCAGATGTCAGAACAAATGAGATTCATTTGCTTAGGCAACAGCAAATAAAAAGGAAATTAACAAAAGATCAGCTGGTGAAAAACGGAATGACGGATGAAGGAATGTGACCAGTTCAAGAAAACCCACATCTTGTAGCAATAATTGCTGTGTGCCCGTGTGTGTATGCATTCTGGGGTAGGTGAGTTTATCAAGAGGTGTCATTCTTATCCAGGTGGGAGAATGATAAAAATGATAATGGCTCCATGTATACACATAACTGATAACAAATCTAAGTAAAAAACATTATTATTTGACATACTCAGGAAATGCATGAAATTATAAAATATAGTCTATACATTGAATGCAATAAATAAACACAGTGTTGCTTTGGATAAATGTGTTTGTCAACAAATGTAAATGCATGAAATTATAAAATATAGTCTATACACTGAATGCAATAAATAAACACAGTGTTGCTTTGGATAAATGTGTTTGTCAACAAATGTAAATGCATGAAATTATAAAATATAGTCTATACACTGAATGCAATAAATAAACACAGTGTTGCTTTGGATAAATGTGTTTGTCAAGATAAATGTGCATGCATGTTAATGTTTTCATGCACACATAATTCATCAATTTAATTCAAATTTAGTCCAACTGACTTCCTGTCTTTTATCATACACACCCTTGCAGGTCCTGCCAACTGGAGATAACATTGTGGCAGTCAAAAAATAATAATAAATAAAAGTCAAAATCCTTTGCCTGCTTAATTCCCTCTTCCTTCTTTTTCCTTGTTCCCTTTTCCTCAAGGTGAATGCTTTCCTGTCCTTTGTGGTTCCTATGGCAGTGATCTCAGCATTAAATGGAGTTATAGCCAGTCAGCTGCTGCGCATGTTTCGGGAGTCTGCTCAGGACAATCGCATCTGTATCATCGGAGGCAACGCTACCATGCTCAGTGTTGCTGTTGAACCCAACCGTGCCCAATCAATGCGCCATGGAGTCATGGTGCTGCGTGAGTACCTTTATGTTTTCTCAAGTATACAGTATAAAAATATAAATTAATATAAAATGTATGCATACAATCAGTAGTATACTAGAGTAAAAAAAAATATATTAAATAAGAACACTTTTGTGATGGTGGATTTCCAACTGTGATATTATTTACCATTTTAAGTAGTCAACAAATTACATTATGCTACCATTAATAGTTTTATTCATTAAGGATACATTAAATTAATTATAAGCGACAGTAAAGACACATTTTTAATGTTACAAAAGATTTCTATTCCAAATAAATACTGTTCTTTTTAACTTTAATTCTTTAAAGATTTCTGAAAGATGCATTACATTTTCCTCAAAAATATAAAGCAGGACAACTGTTTTAATGATGATAATAGTAAGAAATGGTTTTTGAGCAGCAAATCAGCATATTGGAATTATTTCTGAAGTATCATGTGACACTGATGACTGGAGAAACGGCTGCTGAAAATTTAACTTTGCCATCACAGAAATAGATGACTTTTTAAAAAATATATTGTAAAAGAAAAGGTTTATTTCAAATCATAATAATATTTCAATGTTTTTACTGTATTTTGATAAAAAATAAATGCAGCCTTCTTGAGCATCTCCTTCTATCAAAAACATTTAAAAAATCTTACCGACCCCAAACGTTTGAACGGTAGTGTATATCTTAAATTTGTACAACAGCTTAAAATCTAATTGGCTGAGCATCATTCCAATACAGTCCAATGATTTTATTGCACAATGTGGCAGCAAAATATCCCACTATTACCATAGTCCTGTGAAAGCATGGACTAGTTAATGTTAAAGTTGGTGTTTAATGCAATATGTATTGCCCCAGGTGGCTCTTTGCCTCCACATAGTGCATTAAAATTATTTAATGCACACCTAGCTGTGCATTATCCTTGTTTTTGCCTTGTTTTTGCCCAGACAGACAGTCAGTCTCTGTATTAGTGGTTGGAATTTTGGTGGGAATACTTACTTTAACTTACTTGGAAGCCTCCACAAACTACCACAAAACATCCACGCCTGCAAGACAAACAATCTTGATGTTTACATGAGCTACAGCCTCAATTTACCCCTATTATAGAGGAGCTATCGAAAGCTTTAACAAACACTTGCCCTCCTATTCCATTCTGTAGGAGAATGTTTGTATGTGTGTGTGTGTCCTTATTATCATGATAAGTGTTGTGCAGTGTCCCACTGAGTGTATTGATCAATGAACAGAAAGCTAATAAGGAGCCTGGTTCTTAACCCAATACAAATCTCTCTATAGATGAATATAGCCATAAACTCTTGACAGTGAAACAGTGAAAAGCATTTCATTTATAAAATACAGGACAAGGCTGAGTCACATGTATGTTTATCACAAAATACACCTATTATAAAGCTCATATCAGCACAGGCTCTCTGTACTGCCTTACTTGCTTCCACGAACATCTCTATTTTATCTACCTACTTCTTTTCTTTCATTTTACTGGCAAATGAAAACTGAATATTGCATGTGTGCAATGAAAAACGATGTACTCCCCACAGCACTTTCTAAGATTTCATACCGTTGTTTGGATTTATAAAATGTTTTGTGCTGGTCTAACAAGTGAGAGACTTGATAGACGGGAGCTAAAAATATGTGCCATAGCTGTTCGGTTTAAACTTAATTTAAAAAGCCGTTTAATTCACTTTGGACTGTCACGTTTGCTACTGTGTTGGAGCATTGAGCGCGGAACGAAGAGACGAAGAGTACATCAATAAGGATATTTTAATTACTTCAAGGGAACCAGGAAAACACACGTAGCTGAGAAGGTTGACACATACAACTCAGAGGGCCTGGCCTCGCCACTCAGCCCGGCCTCCAAGGACGGACCCCTACTATCCCCCCCCCCCCAAAACAAAATCCTTGGGGAGAATAGACTTAAAATAGAATAGAGAATAGTCTTTAGAGGGCCTCCGTAGGCCTAACTCGGGAACTGTGGCCCTCCCTGGGCTTGACTTGGGGACTGGAGTCCTCCTTGGGCTGGACGTGGGAACTGAAGCCCTCCTTGGGCTGTACGTGGGAACTGGAGCACTCCTTGGGCCGGACATGGGGACTGGAGCCCTCCTTGGGCTACACTCGGGGACAGGAGCCCTCACTGGGCTAGACTCAAGGACAGGAGCCCTCACTGGGCTAGACTCGGGAACAGGAGCCCTCTGTGGGCTAAACTCGGGGACAGGAGCCCTCATTGGTCTAAACTCAGGGACTGGAGCCCTCTCTGGGCTAGACTCGGGGACTGAAGCCCTCACTGGGCTAGACTCGAGGACAGGAGCCCTCACTGGGCTAGACTCGGGGACAGGAGCCCTCACTGGGCTAGACTCAGGGATTGGGACCCTCTCTGGGCTAAACTCGGGGATTGGAGCCCTCTCTGGGCTAAACTCGGGGATTGGAGCCCTCTCTGGGCTAACTCGGGGACTGGAATCCTCTCTGGGCTAAACTCGGGGACTGGAATCCTCACTGGGCTAAACTCGGGGACTGGAGCCCTCTCTGGGCTAAACTTGGGAACAGGAGCCCTCTTTGGGCTGGATTCGGGGACTGGAGCCGACACTGGAGCAGGCTCTGGGGCTCGAGCCGACACTGGAGCGAGCTCTGGGGCTGGAGCCGACACTGGAGCGGGCTCTGGAGGGTGCTCTGGAGGAGCGGGCACTGGAGGGCGCTCTGGAGGAGCGGGCTCTGGAGGGCGCTCTGGAGGAGCGGGCACTGGAGGGCGCTCTGGAGGAGTGGAGCTGGCTAACACAGGGGGCTCAGGAGACGACGGAGAGCTGGACGGGACCAGCAGAGACGAAGGAGATGAGGGAGAGCTTTCTGGAGCGGATTCTGGGGTGAGGATAGGAGTCTTGAACTCTGGAGGTAGCGCCATGTCTAAGAGCGCTGAGTCAGCGGCAGCCGGCGGGCTTAACTGGGGAACGGCTGACGGACTTGACGGCGAGCTGGTTCTGGATCGGGCATGGACGCTCTCCAGACACCGGAGGATCCCTTCCCTCCAGCTCAGTCCAGTGGTGTCTGGGAGGTCCATAGGGCGATGGTAGTTGGCCTCGATCCAGAACAGTGAATTCAGCGTTGCGATATCCAACGCCGTACACACGGCGAGCCCGCAGAACTCCTGCGCATACTCCACAAATGGGAGATCTCTGCGGGCTAGGGCAACAAAACGTGCAGCGGTTTCCATAGCCACGGAGGGAAAACGGAAAAAAAAGACTTTCAAAAACCGAAAACAAAAACAGGGAGAAGGGGCGCCACTTACTTTTTGTTGAGTCCGGTATTCTGTCACGTTTGCTACTGTGTTGGAGCGCAGAGTGAGGAACGAGGAGACGAAGAGTACATCAATAAGGTGATTTTAATGACTTCAAGGGAACCAGGAAAACACACATAGCTGAGAAGGTTGACACATACAATACCACACGAAGAACTAAGAACCGGGAACACTTTAAATACACAAGACATGACGAGAAACACCTGGAACTAATGGAACATAATAGCATGAAGGGAAAACACAGCTGGAAACAAATGGGAAACAATCAGGGAGCAGGAACAGGAAAACCAAATAAGGGCATGGAAACACCTGGGGAGCAAAACACACACAAAACACGGAACAGAGTCTGACATGGACATAATAATAAACAGGAAGAACATGAATTTTTCCATTAGAGATGCAGTTGAGATATGTACTCTAGGGAAGACTCTAGAGCTAGTCTGTTTTGCCAGCTGCCTGCAGCGCCCATTAAAGGGTCAGTGTACCGGTCTAAGACTTTTGACTGTTCTCACACCAGCTTTCAGCACCATAGGGGAGACTATTACTACTATTATTTTTAAAACTTACTGTTCATTTAATTTACTGCATCATAAGAGAGAGTTTGATGCGAATTTGTACCAGAATCGCCTTAAGAGCACCAAGCGTAACCTGAATCATTTAGTAAACTGAGGGAATCACATGACACGAAATGCATTATTTCATGAAAAAAAAACAGTTATACGTAAAAGCATTTCGTACATCAGTACAAACAGTAATATAATATTAATGAAATAATAGGCCAGTTTTCAAAGTGCACTTTGTAATAATGTCAAATTAAAAGTTTTAAAGCGCATTCTAAATCATTGTTTTAATAATATTTTGTAGCACCATGCTTTAAGGAAGTTGACTAACATAGAACATACATGTACTAAAGAATGTATACTTGAATTTTAACTGTAGTGTGTTATTTAATATTACAATTAAATATAATATTTTTAAATATACTAAATTACAGCTTCATAATTACAAATATATTCAGAAATATGACATTCACATTTATTTATGTATAATTTAGTTTATCATAAATGCTTGTCAGTACATTCAGTCAGTACATATTTCAAAGATAATAGAAGAAATTCTGAAATATAAAGATAAGTTTTATCTACGTGGGTCAAAACAATAATTACATTATATAAATTAAAATTTTAATACATTTTCATTTAGATGCAATTAACAAATAAAATGCATTTAACTGTCCAAAACCATTAAATTCTGTTCATATTATTTTAAAGTGTATTATTCATAATAAGTACTCCATTAAAAAGTATGCTAAAATGTCTTTTTCACAAGGAGTTTGTGCACAAAGTTCTACTTAAACAGATTTTGTGCGTGGAATTCAAAAAATGGATTTCTGAACGTTCCAAAATGTCTCAAAAAGTTCAAAAAGTGGATTTCAAGTGAAAATTATAGTTCCTCCCCCCCAAAAAAAACAAGAACAAAAAAATAAATGCTTCTAATTTCTACATGTGTGATTATATCAGTTTTTAAATCCTGCCTGTGGTTAAAAGTATTAATGCATGTAAGCGTTTGTTTTCCCAACTGAAATGCATGTTCTCTCACACTTGACCTGACTTCAATCAATTAATTCCACATCCCATTATAGGTTGCTTACCTTCTCTTCTCACTGTTTCCGATAATGCAGTGTCTGATAGATCCAGCAGAGTTTGCTAAGAATCAAACAATCTGCCCCTAAACTCTTCATCTGTCAGCGTGACAGCGTGAGTGGGTGAGGTGATCCATAGTTGATGTAAGAGCCTGCAAATTGCTAACTGAAAGACTCTAATTAAGGCAAATCTGCAGAGGACACTTTCTTGTGCCCGGCAGGTTCGTACAGGGTCAGAGTGTGTTGGCTTTGCTTTTATCTATTCTTCTCAATTTATCTAATGTCGTCTCCACTCGCTTCTACTTCATCTGAATTTGAATTTATATGGAGTGCTGTTAAAGTTCAGAATCAGAATTACTCTCATTCTTAAACTGGATCCAAAGCAGGCACTTAGTGAGACATCTACAGAAGTTCATAGCAGTATATCTGCATCAAAACTCTGGTGATGTTCCGTATTCAAAGTTCTATAATGAAAGAGAACAAATCGTTTTCACATTTATAAATCTTCTACAATCAAAAGTATACTATATAAGTAACATTTCAGTTGGGAAACCGTCCTTCGGATGAGACGTTAAACAGAGGTCCTGACTCTCTGTGGTCATTAAAAATCCCAGGATGTCCTTCGAAAAAGAGTAGGGGTATAACCCCGGCATCCTGGCCAACTCCATACCTAAACTGAAAAACTACCTTACTAAATATTAATAAGCAGCAAAGTAATAGTTTATTGAAGCAAAATTATAGTTAATTGTTAGTTAATAGTGAGAATTGGTTGCTAGACTAAAGTGTGACCATTTTTTTTTGTAAATAAAATAAAATAAGATAAAAATAAAATAAAAATCATAAATGTTTATTTGGCACTTAAAATAAATAAGTTTACACTGAATTACTAAACTTGCTAAAGCTAAAAATGTAAATAAAAATAAATTAAAGCTACATAAATATATAAAAAACTGATAAAACTGACAAAAGCACATCAAAAATCAATAAAAAATAAAAAGCTAATTCAAAATACTAGTAAATACTAATATTATATAAATAAAACAAAAATAACAATGCTCAGTTAAATGTGGATAAAATGGGAGGAAAATTTCAAGAAATATTTAAACTAAATAATTATACATAATATTAACAGAATAAAGTTAAAGGAATGTGTATATAGAATTTTTAAGATTACAGACATATCTGCTGATAAAATATTTAAGCAATTATTTCTAGAAATTGCAACTTATGTTTTAACTTTGCATCTGTTGTGATGATCTGGACATTTTTCTTCAGTATGAATATTTATAATTAGTCTGCAACTACTTTGTTTCATTGTGTTGTATACATTTATAAATATCTGCCTAATTTATTAGCTACAAGTGTTACTTTTTTCTTTACCATGAAGTGTGTCCTATATAAAGTTGCCCTGCTTTCAACTCATTCTTTTTGATGTCAAGTTAACTTTAATGTTGTTAAGATATATATATATATATATATCGTATATATATATATATATATATATATATATATACAATTTTTTTTTTTTTACAAAACTTTGCAAGGAAATGCCACTATTTAAGGAATATCTCTTAGCGTATCTTCTTAGTGACTGCATTTAAGAAAAAAAAGGTCATTAAAGATGGTATCTGGCTGTATGACAGCATTTAGGATTGACAAAGCCAAACAGCTAGCAGAAAGATATAATGACTTATGAATTCACATTTGTAGAGAGAGTGAAAGAGAGAGGAAGATCTATTCTCATTGGTTTGCAATGTGATTAGGTGCTCATCTTGACCCTGTGCAAAAACTGTGACAGGAAGCGTCACTCTGACTGAGAACAGGAAGCAACATCTCTGGTCCTTTTCAGATGCTAATAATTGGTTCCCTCAAGATATTACACACCATTTTGTTGTTTCTCTCACAAATTTGCCTTACACAAGCTCCATAAATAATTAAAGTTGCATTTGGTTAATGAGTCTTATTCTGCTAAATGAGACTCAGCCAAAATTCTCAATAGCGCTGCCTAATTACCATATTCACAACCTAAAATAATAGAGCTAATTAGGTCTTATCAAAGACCTAAAAGATAGCACCAGGCAAGATTTTTGTCATTTGTGACTGCATTTATGTATCTTCTGATTTCAAACGAAATCAACACAGACTGGTACAAAAACATGAGATGGACAAGCTTATTTTTTGTTTCAGGCAGCTCCTGATACACATTGAAAATACAGCATTATTGTGTAGACAGCATGTGTTTGTAAGCTGTACACACCATTTATTTGTGTCGACAGCGCTGTCTGAGGCAGTTTTTGTTTTGCTGCTGTGTAAAGGGCATAATCCTCTTCTGTGTGATCTGTCACTGATATGTATTTATGTTTTTTTATAAATCCAAAGCTATTGAAAGGAGCGGGATCAGCCAGGCTATGAGAACAAATAAAGCCTGACTGCCTTTTGAAACACACACACATATATGTGACCCTGGACCACAAAACCTACATAAGGGTCAATTTGAGAATTTTTGAGATTTATACATCATCCGAAAGCTGAATAATTAAGCTTTCCATTGATGGATGGTTTGTTAGGATAGGGCACTATTTGGCCGAGATACAGCTATCTGAAAATCTGGAATCTGAGTGTGCAAAAAAATCAAAATACTGAGAAAATCGCCTTTAAAGTTGTCCAAATGAAGTTCTTAGCAATGCATATTACTAATCAAAAATTAAGTTTTGATATATTTACGGTAGGAAATTTACAAAATATCTTCATGGAACATGATCTTTACTTAATATCTTAATGATTTTTTGGCATAAAAGAAAATTGATCATTTTGACCCATACAATGTTTTTTTGGCTATTGCTAAAAATATACCCAAGCGACTTAAGACTGGTTTGTGGTCCAGGGTCACATATATCACACATGCATGTACTCAAATGCCTTTCATTTCAAAGTTAAACAGACAAATGTGTATTCATGATTGAATTTCTAGAATTTCATCCATGGCTGTGGGCCAACATCGTCCTGACACATTAACATTCATATACAGAGTGACTCACTCGTTTACTGCTCCATTAGTGATGAGATAAGGAGATAGACAGGTGGAATGAGGAGAAAATTAAATTCATCAAAGAAAACAAGATCATTTAGAGTGGTGGTGAAGGATTCGAATTAACCGCAGTGAAAGAGTTACAGCCAAATTGCCTAAAGCAGTCGGCCATTTTGCTGCAGTGTTCTAAAAAGATTTACAAAAATGTTACATAAGAATATGAACTTTTTTACTTTGATAATGTGAGTACTGAGGGCAGAGACTTGTGGCTCTCGTAATTATTTTACTGTTCTATATTTGTATGCGTTTCAATAAATGATCAAAAGAAAGGAAAAGCTTCCACTCTAATGTGATTGCTGGTGGTGGAAACCCCTGATAACTGAGACAGATTGCCATTTTCAAAAGAAACAAACTGAGGCCAATATTTATCGGTCTCCTGCTTCCTTCTCTTGGGCTTTATCTTTTAATTGCTTCTAGTCTCAAATAAAGAAATACAAATTCAGTTTGGGTAATCAGAAAAACCCTTGGCAAGATTTAATCATTCAAGAAAAGCAGAACAAAACTGAAGGACTGTTGCTCATATAATAAAGCATTTCTGCTGACATTTTAAAGGGTAGAGGAATCCCTCCATAAATCTCTCTCTTTCGTAGACAAACGCACACAATTATACACACACAGCCATTTAAATCTCCATCTGTGTGACAAATGGGTGACTAGTTTGATCCAGAAAGAAATTAAAAGCCTATGGTTTTAGCAGTTCTCTGTTTTGGCGCTGAGAAATAAACAAACAGGGAGCTGTATTGTTTGGCTGTAACGAATAGATTTGCTTGAGGTGAACTAGTGCTTGGTTGTAATGAAACTGATTTAAAATCAACTGCCAAGCTTATATTCATAGTTCCAGTAAATACTGTAACAAGAAATTATTAGCTATTTTGCTGCACAAAAGATCACATAACAGAATATTTAATTTTGCGGGAGGTAAAGGTATATGCTGCCACTGCTAACTTGCATTAACAATCAGTTTCAAAGTAGCTTCCCCAACACCAAAGAAATCAATGCTTAATTGTACCAAAGGGACAAATAAAACACAAGAAAGGTAAAAACTCTGTATATACTGTAAATAAATGAATAAATAAAATAAAACAATTAATTAATGTATTAACTGAGTTAGTTTGGGCAGGAGGAGGTTTGGGATGATAGTGTTAAAGGCCGAGCTGAAGTCCACGAACAGGATCCTCACATTTAGTCCCTGGTCTGTCTAGATGTTGCAGAACATAATGCAGTCCCATGTTTACTGCATCATCCACAGACCTGTTTGCTCTGTAGGCAAACTGAAGAGGATCCAGTAAAGGTCCAGTGATGTCCTTCAGGTGGGCCAGCACCAGTTTTTCAAAAGACTTCATGACCACAGACGTTTTACATATAATAATAAATGTATTAATATATAAAAATTCAAATATTAAACATTTTTGAAAATATTGCATTACATTGAAATATATTGTGTAAAAAAACAGGCTAAAAACCAATTTGCAGAAATTATCTATTTATTGGTATTAAATATATCGTTATAAAAAAATGTTGACTATAATGATATGCTGAATATATACTAAATGCTCCTTAACATATTTGAACAAACAAAATATTGAATATGAATTAATGTTTACTAGATCAGAGACAGTATTCTAGTACACGCTAACATTTAATAGCCTTTTTTTTTTTTTGTAATGAAACACCAATAAAAAGATCATTTTTGCCAAATGGTTTTTAACAACAAGACCAAGGAGGGCAATAATACCTGGAATATGTTAACATTCATATTCATATCGATGGATGGCACAGATCCGTTCCAGGCATACATGATTTGTAATTTTAGGTTATTTAGGCATTAGGTTTTATTCATGAAACACAAGCAAAATAAATTGCTATGTAAAGCCATCTGTGTTTAAATTATGATATTCAACTGTCTGACAATGTGACAATTTGAATACAAATGGTTGTACATCCAGTTTACACAGAAATTCATTCTACTTCATGGATAAGGCTTATAACGTTGAAGCTAACCAAAAACAAATTGATATGGACATAAAGTGTGAGGAAACAGAATCAGGAAGCAAATGTGTGTTGTCACTATATGAGAGATCAATAGGTTTGTGCCTCTAGACAAGAGCCTCATACAAAGATACAACATAGATTAGTGAGTCAATCCCTGCTTGACTCGGATCAGACCTGGAGGGGCGGATAAATTGAAATGGGATCAGTAAAGAATGAGACAGATCAGAGAAAAATAAATGGCTCATGTAAAATTGGCAGATACGAATCCATTTCTGTCAGGAAATAAATTATGAGTCATCTGTTTCTACCAAATGTGACTATTACATGCTGAAACCACTAGCAGGGCTCTTGAAAACTGTTCATTTACATAGATTATTGCACAAAGGTGGAAATGCTGCTTATTATGACTATGTTTTACCTATTTTTTCTATTTTAATTTATTCTCCACAGGTGCCGTGGTCATTGCTTTCGTGGTGTGCTGGCTGCCATATCATGCTCGAAGACTAATGTACTGCTATGCCACTGAATGGACACCGTAAGTTTTATTTAGACATAATGACTTATGTCATTTAAAATTTCAAAGACAATCACAACACAATACAATAAAATTGTAAAGCATTCTCTCAAATCTTCGATTTGCATTCTCTTACTGGACAACATGCACAAATGCTGAGCTTATAAATGCACAAGTGTAACTGCAATTCCCGTCCAATATCAAATTCATCTGTTTTTAGAGACAAAGTTGCTGAAGTCCAAGAGCTTCTTATTAATAACATATAAAGCAGCTTATAAATAACTAAAAACGAAACTAAAATTAAATCATCTTTGAGAGCAAGGGTGCCGCCTGGTGTTTCGGGGGCCCTACGCAGCTTGCGCATAGGGAGGATCGGCTCTGAATACGAGCCTCCTAATGTCAGTCTACCACAGTCTAAAAAATGCTGGGTTGCTTCAACCCAACTTTGGGTCAAATATGGACTAACCCAGCTGTTGGGTTAAATTTTTTAATTAAATTTTTAACCCAAAAGTTGGGTTAGTCCATATTTGACCCAAAATTGGGTTGAAATAACCCAGCATTTTTTAGAGTGCAGTTTCTTTTTATTTATTTAAGGTCTTTTCATTTATAAGAAAAGTATGAGAGGAGACTCAGGACATGTGAGTCTTGCAATCATACATTTCAATATGACAAACTAAACTGCTATAGAATCACTCTGGTTGCTGTATAATATTCTCAATCTCATATACAGCCAGCCAGCCACTGAATTCATTCATTAAAATCGCAGCAAAGGGAGAGATCTCTCTGTCAGATTTATGATACTACCCCGTCTAAATGCTGTTTTTTCACATGCAGGGCTCATCATCAGTGTTGCCTTAGGGAAATCAAAAGCTTCACCCTGATGACCAACTAATTATTATATTTAAAGATACATTGCATATGAATTATTATACTCATTGTTTATACTTTCAAGATCTTCAAGCTGAAAGAATAGTCTTCAGATTTTAAATACTTTCAAGAAGTGTCTCGTGAAGACTGAAATTATGATAAAAGCATATTATATTTTAAATAAAATACAAGTGTAAGATGCATATATGGAGAGCTAAAGGGCAGACATCAGTCTCATAAGTCATCAGAGCCAAACTCATTTTGCTGATGATTTAGTCCATTTGTCTCCTAAGCCGATGGCTGTCTGATGTGTTTTTTTTTTTCTTTCCTCTGCTGGGGTTCAGAAATATAGGTAGTGCTTTTTATTAGCAGATGAATGGGCAGATATTAATGTCATTAAGGTCAGGCATTGTTGCTGGCTTAGATGGCATGGCCACAGACTGGTTATAAAATGCCTGATGTATGTTGCACATACAAATTGTAAGAGCTTTTTGGAAAATTTAATTTAATTGGCTGGCGTACTGATTTTTATTAGCCCCAAGGGAAAGTTGACAGTTTTGTTTACAAGGTCCCAGGCTGCTACATTGAACACTATCAATGAAGAACTAGTTTGTTTTAAGGACTCTGTGCTGATAGAGATTCCTAGTGGTTCTGTCTTTGGTGGATATACTACATATCATAATCCTGATGTGATCAAATATCACAGGGATAATGGATTATGAATATGACGTCTGCCCAATGTAGTCAAAACCCAATTTCCTTTTTTTGTGTGCGATGACGAGACATGAACCCAAGTTCATGAGATTGCACTGAGGCAGGTCAAACGCAACCTTCATTTGAAGCATTTCACGTTAATATTACTCTCACACACACACACACACACACACACACTCAAATCACTATGGAAAATCTTTTTCTCTCTCTCAGCTGCTCCTGGAAAAATTGTTCTCTCTTTCAGCAAAACAACACATTCAAAATAATTACATGCAGCACATCAAAGTCATCACAAACAAGCAGATTTCAGTTTACATGGGTATATACATAACATTTTATATGTATGTACTACAAAAATTTTGGGTTAAAATTAAGTTTTTTTTACGTTTTAGAAAGTCACTTATGCTCACAAAGGATGATTTTATTTTATCAAAATAAAATAAAAAAGTAATATTGTGAAATATTTTTACATTCTAAAAATGATTGTTGGAAAAACAGCATGTATTTGAAATAGAAATATTTTCTCAAATTGTAAATGTATTTACTGTAACTTTTCATCAATGTTATGCACCCTTGCTGAATAAAAGTATTAATTTATTTAGTGTATATAGTATATAATATATATGGATATCTGAATGTTGTAGGGGAAACTGTGGCAGAGAGAAGGAAAAAAAGCATGTTTTAGGGGAAAGATAAAATACATAAGAACTAACCATGAGTCATCTACAGCCATTAGCAGAAAGTGCTTCCGGTTTAATAAAAGCTTTTTATCTGCAATATGTAGTGCAATAATGGAGAGAGAAGTAAAGCTGAACACTTTGTTTTCTTTGAGAGCTGAGCAGCAAACTGACCCTACAAATAATTTGAAATTACTCATGCACACCATATAGAATTATGTGTCTGTGTGTTACTTTATGTAAAGGGAAAAAGGATTGGTTGAATGAAGATCATCGTCATCGGGCCCTATTTTAACGATCTAAGTGCAAGGTCCGAATCCACTTTTGCAAGTTTAAGGACGGGAAAAACGGTTGGCGGCGCATGGTCTAAAATGGTTTTCCCTATTCTCTTAATGAGTAATGGGTGTGTTTTGGGCATAACGTGCAATAAACCAATCAGAGTCTCATCTCCCATTCCCTTTAAGAGCCAGTTGCGCTCGCGCCATGGCGAATTGGCTATTTACATGGCAGAATTTGCAAGCGCAAAGACAGAACGCGTCTCCAGAGAGGAAATGGATCTGCTCGTGCGCCAGTAAATAGGTAGCCTAATTCTGATACATGCAATGACTATCCATTTTGACATGTATGCATTTTTATATATATGTAGCCTACACAATAATAATCTTTTACATTGTAATCCTTTCATTTAGAATATTTGGATTGTGTGCTGCTGCGCATCCCTGTGTGTGTAATAAGCAGAGTGTACGCGCGTTGTGCCCCCGCCTATACTAACGCGCTCTTTAAATAACAAAAAAAAAATTCTTTAGACCAGGTTTTAGTTGGTCAATGGCGCAGTCTATTTCAATTGCCTCAAAATAGCAACGCGCCAGCAATGCACCTGAACACACCTCGTTTTCAGACTAGCATGCCCATGAATGCACAAATGGGCGCAAATGCATTTGCTATTTAAACAGCACGGCGCAGGACGTGAAAATGATAACTGCGTCAGGCTGAAACTAGCAAAAAACACTTGTGTTGCGCCTGGCGCCGCATTGCGCCGGATGTATGATAGAGCCCATCATGTTTGATTATACCCACAGAAGGTGACATAAAAAAGACCCTATTTTTATCAGCAGTTAAACTACATTTACTCACCTTCATAATGGCAACTCTTTTCTGTGTAGTTGCTATAAATGGGAACTGAAGCTTTAAGACTTAAAAAAAAAAAAAGAGAGAAATTGTAACATAATTTAAATTTTTGGGGTTAACCATTACCTTTACATTGCTATACAATAATATATTGATTTGGTAACACATTTTATTCACACAATTCTGATTATGGTTCCGATTAAAACAGCTACCAGTAAAAATATTTTATATGCATGCTGCACCAACAAACTGTATTTTTTTCTCTTCCACAGAGCTCTCTTCGATTTCTACCACTACTTCTACATGGTCACCAATGTGCTCTTTTATGTCAGCTCGGCCATCAACCCCATCCTCTACAACCTCGTCTCGGCCAATTACCGGCAAATGTTTTTTTCCACGCTTCGCTGCCTAATCCTGCCATGCCGCCATAAGAAACAGAAGCGCGTTCTCACCAGACACTCTATCAGCATCTGCAGCAACCAGACCTTCTCCACCAATGTCATCAAAGAAACCATTTACTGAATGCTGTCAAGATTCAGCCATTCCATTCCTCTATTTCACTCAGCCAAGGAGAGACTGCTGAAGCGAAGAATGTTTTCATATTGAGTTATTATTACAAGAATTCATAATATCCATGCTACTGAATCACCATATGGCGCTTTTAAACAGTGCAGAACTGGCACCAGAGACACATACATTGTTTATAGGAGGAAATGTAGCACAAAATACACACAAAAAACAAAGAACAATGTGCCGAAACAGTGTAAATACAAAAAAGCTATTGTGTATCCAGATGTTCATTGTTTCTCATTCAAAGTATAAAATGTATATCTATGTTGTGCAGCTAAAAGAGTGAAAAGAGAAAAAAATATTATGAAGGGAACAGACTGCAGACAGTCGCTGTTGTGTACACAGTCTTTATATCCAGTTTATGTAATTTACCAACACTGGAATAACTGTGAACACAAGGACATACACCATTTCATATTTTATTTCATTCACTGGCACACAACAGGGGCTTTCAGAGAGGAGGCTGCTGCATTATCAAAGAAGTGACTTTTGCTCGCAACACACCGAGACATTGTCGCCATTCCATTGCCTTAGCAACAGTCTATGTGCAAAAAGGCAGCGCTCTTGTGTGCAAACTGGAGAAAAATGCAGGATGACGAAAAAGAAATGATTCTCTCATTCTAAAGTAGCTTCATTTGAACACTGCCTTGTTCTGCAATTTGCAGAGAGAGGAGAGTCTTCAGATTGCAATGATAGAATGTCCAACAGGCTCACTTGAAAAATGTGCCTCTACAATTAAAATTTTTAGCTAAACCAAGTAAAAATAATTGTATAATAGGTATACAGTAAACCACTATAGGTGTTACATTATTTTAAAACGTAATACAGCATTAACCTTTTAGCACCACTCACCAGAACATTTCATTTCTATTGCTTGCCAAATTCAGGTTCATCTGTTTTGGGGAAAACTGAATGCAGTGTTAGCATTACTCAGTGGACATTTCACTTTGAACATGCCACAAATGTGCAAGGATCAACTTATCATTTTGCATAAATGTCGCCACAGGCATGGTATTCCAATGAGCCTTGGTTGAGAATATGTGTGGCTGAAGGAAAGCGGAAAAGCAGCATAAATGTTCAGCTCATCTCTTATAAACTCTGTTCAAAGACTTGTGGACAGTGTTGAGATGAGCTTTATATCAAACACAAGTCAAAGGGAACCATTTAGAGAGAGATGAATGGACTAGAAGAGTAGATAGAGGGTCTGTGACAATGATAATAATAATATAATGGATAATAATGGATAACGGAATGTGATAATACTAAAGAAAGTCAAAGAAAATGGGAAATTCAAGACTGCTGCTTTTTTCTTGTGCCTTAGAGGTGAGGATGAGTAAGCTCTCTAGTTCATGTTGCCGTATAGATAACTGATTTTCCATTAAATCATGTTGAAACTAAATTACAGTAACAATTAATTTAATCCACAAGTGAAAGTATTCTAAAACAAAGTAGTTATCAAGATAAAGTAATATGCATCTGGTCATGTGATTGCAACATGGCTGGCTGCCCCATGATTCGACCAGTTCCAAGTAAAATAAACCTTTTGTTAGGCTCCTAATATGACTGGATTTTTATGTATATATGGACCACATTTTGGTGCCATCTTGAAATCCATCCACATGAACCATCATGAGTGAACTATAGAGAACATGGTGGATATTCACAGCAGGGAGGAAGCTGAGCACTTGAGCGGGGATGTAGACCAGTGTGTTGAAGTATACTGAATGGAAAAAGAGTGGGTATGATGGCCAGGGCTACAAGGGTACAACAAGCAACATAAAAAGAAAAAAATGAGAAAGTGAACGGTATGAGAGACCACCTGCTGAGGCTGTAAAGAAAACAAGACCAACGCAGTAAGAAAGATTAAAATGTTTGCTTGATGGCTCTCTGGGGTGAGAGAGAGCCATGTGGCACATCAAACAAACTCATTTTGTTTGGGTGATCTGCATCATCGTCTTTTTCGTCACTTGATTGCATGGTCACTTTTTTTTTTTATTGTAATTTTATTGTTGTTGCCTTCAAATCAATACCTTTCCTATGTACGCCTGGAGTAATTCTACACTATAACTTATTTTTATGTAATTACTGTAATTATTTTACAGTGTTTTAGATCAGTAGTAATCAGATTCAGAGTTTACATGCCTTTAGACTGTGCCTCCATGCTCATAGTGTCATAAATCACATAAACGAATTCAAAACTCATCTGAATTGATGTTGAATAAATCAATATAATGTATATCCCACAGTTGATGTTAACTTTTGGTGTAAAAAATAAATATGTTAGTATTGCTGTTAATACTGGATTTGAATAGTATTATGTGTTGGTGTTGATGTGTCTCGTTATTATTTCCTTAATTAAGACTGAAATTCTGATTATGTTGTATTCATTTTAATGGGGGAATAATTCTGAATAAAAAATTGTTCAAAAGGCTTTTCTTATACATCACACTTTAAATGTTTATGAAGCTTGTGATGTTTGATAATGGATTTCTGCCAATCCATTATAGTCCACTTAAATTTGATACGTTTGTTTTGCAAATAAGTGAATAAAAATGGAATTATGTTTTTCTTGTGACTCAATTTGTTTTAGTCAGATCATTAAAAGCAGTAATACATCTTTTCTCAGTGTATTATTTGTGATGAATTTCTGTGTAAATAGTATTCTATTAAAAATTTATTACAGAAGCATTATAGACACGCAAAATATGAGACATTCTAAGATTTTGCCATTCACTTGACTCTAATCACACACACATGTAAACAAATGGCTGAGCTGGTTGACCTTATCAGACTGTCCTCAGGTAATGCCCAGTCTGGAGGTTGTCTGAGGTATGTGATGGATGTGATTGTTGTGATGATTGGATCCCAAAGGCAGGAGCAGCTCTGAGAAGCAGTCAAACATAATTGGGCTGTTCAATCACTTCTGAGATCCTGCCCTAAAGCTGGGGGCATCCTCATAACCATGATAAAAATAAAACTTTGACTTTCTAAACTGTTTGACGTTCACAATCAAGAGAATTCAAGGATTCTCTAAGACCAGTTTGTTAGTTTTTATCCTATTTTCCACATGTGGAGGATCCTTCAATCTGGGAAAAACTTTACAACAAGGTTACATTTGTTAACATTGTCATTAATAGTTAATGATTTGGCTATGTTAAACTAACAATGAACAATATACTTTCACAGCATTTGATCATCTTTTATCTTGATTTTTGAGACAAGTAAATTGACGGTTAAAATTGTTTTAGTTTTGTAAAAATACAAAATGATGTGAGCCAGGGAAAACAGTTTCTCATATTCAAAGACTCTCTGTCAGTTCAAATTACACCCACCTTAAATCTCTGTCTTTGCATCCCATGAAACCTTATTATTGTTTACATTGGCACATTTACAAACCATTTCATTAATGTCATGATCCTCCCTGCAACTACATAATTAGTAAAAACAAGGAAACTCTGATCAGAAAGAGTAATAGCCTGAAGATTCAATCTACATTAATAAGGACTAAAGACCTTCGAGAATGCCACCGTGTTTCTTTAATGTCCAGTGCAGATTCAGAGGCACGAGTAGTCAACAATTCACAGCCCACAGCCTATCCTTCCTCTGCCCAAATGGAAAACCATCATCATATCTTTACTTTTGCACATGTGCTTAATTACACATTCAGTAAGGGCAATGAGCTTGTGACTCTTCCAGCTTCATGAAGGGAAAGTGGAAATGAGCTTCTCTGAGATTTGCAATAAGCATGCAAATTCAACTGGAAATACTTTAATGAGTTTATATGGGAAACTAATGTGATGTATGAATTTAATGATATGACATCAAATATGGATGAAATGTATGAAAGGTAGGCAACTATAAGTGTAATCCATGGTAACTTGCTCATAAGCATCTCAACACAACTTTCTCTCTCTGTTCACTTAAAGGGGTCATATGATGTTGCTAAAAAGAACATTATTTTGTGTATTTGGTGTAATGAAATGTGTTTATGCGGTTTAAAGTTTAAAAAACACATTATTTTCCACATACTGTACATTCTTGTTTTTCCTCTATGCCCCGCCTTTCTGAAACGCATCGATTTTTACAAAGCTCATCGGTCTGAAAAGCGAGGTGTGCTCTGATTGGCCAGCTATCCAGTGTATTGTGATTGGCCGAATACCTCAAGCGTGTGACGAAAATGTTACGGCCCTACCATACTGTGATGCCTTGTCCAGCCGGAGCAACGATTCAAAAACATTAATACCCATAATAAACGAGGCATTTGTTGCATCCAATGGGGACATAATTACGGATTATAATGACTTATACTGTCTTTTTAGAGAAAGGAAAAATTTAAATTGCATCATATGACCCCTTTAATAGGAAAGACAGGTTGTCAAAAGGGAAGATTTCATAAAGACTGATCAATAATTTCAGTAGCGACAAGGTTTTGAGTCAAATGAGTCAACTGTTGTTTTTCTCTTGCAGATTTTGCATGTTGGTTTCAAACACCTGTCAGAAATTGGAAAGTTTTTCTAAACTCTCTCCTCCAATTAAAATCCCAGTATCATCATATTTTTTTCCGTAGCTGTTGAGAAACAATATAAACACAATAACACCAATGACGTATTACAGTTTTTCTCAATTGCTAACACACTATAACTGATTCATTTGGCCCAATTTTCCAAACCATTCATACAGTTCTCGAAACAAAGACACGTTTCTCAAAACTTTGAACACATTTCACAATATAATTGTGTGTTTGTGTTTCATATAATATGAACTCAAACAGCACACATTTATCCATGTGTGAACATTTAGCAGCAAAACTGATGACACACAGGTCAGAATCTCAGGATGATATGAACAAGAGCACAGCTGATTCTGTGTTTTGGAAAATGAATCCTGGTAGTGGGAGACAAAGAGGAAGAGGAGGGGGAAATAAGGGGATGAGGTCAAATTTCATTTGTTCCTGTAGAAATAAAAAGCACTATAGTTGATCATATTCTTCTGAATGAAAATGGTGAATTGTTTCATGAATTGTGTGGTTTAAGGTATGCTACAAGAAGTTTAGGTATTGAGGCTTTGGTCTAAGCATTCGGTTTTAGTGTGTAAGCAATCGAGAAAAACTGTAAATGCAGAATCAAGAGTCAAAAAAGATTTTAGATTTGATCAAAAGGCAGTTATATCGAGGAAGGCTATATTATCAAATGTGTTTTATATGTTACAGTGTTCTGAAAAGTTTCTGAAAAGTCATGTGTCATATTTCAAACAAAGGGGTATTCTTCTCAATTAGTGTTGATAAACAGCAGGTTCTTTCCTATTGTGACAATTTACCCCATGTAGAGTGACAACGTGCACAAAAAGTCAGTGTAACATCACATGTAAATGTAAAGATTTTAGGTATGCGTCTATGCAGAAATCGACTTTCCAAAATAAACCTACAATGACGAATACTTACTGAACTAAAAGGTGAGCATAAATAAATAAATAAATAAAGTTCTAATGCTATATATTACGCATTGTGTAGATAATATTATTAATCACTTTTAGTGACATTTAGCTACATAGGTTGGGCAATAGATTCTGTTATTTTATGTAATTCATTCAAATCTGCCAGTTCAGATGTCATTTTTGAATGTGAATGTGATTGTGTGTGTGTGTGTGTGTGTGTGTACTAGACTTTTGGTATTTTGAGCATGCACTAGTCAATTCAAAATGCAGCCAGGCTTTGCCTGCATGAGCACTAATTCCTCTGGGATTGTGATGCTCTGGCAGCAAACTCTCCCCAGCTGGCATCACCAAAAGGTTAAAAAGAAGACAGAGAAAGAGGGGAAAGGATGAACGAATAAATAAATAACTAAATCATGACCAGAAGAGGACAATTGAGGTGTGTTGCTGTATCAAAGCCCTTATGATTTTATTTAGGATTTATAAATCCCTTAGGATTTATTTATTTGCTTGATTGCTTGTTTGTTTAGTACTGGGTGCACTGAATATTTCATCTTTTAGGTTAAAGTGGCTAGTTTTAAACACATCAAATGTCTGTATCACTCCAATTAAATGGTGATTTGGTCATATCACACCTCAAGGATGTTCTCAATCATATGCATAATATATTTAATTTTCTGTTTCCTTTCTTTGACTGTTTGAGATGGGGGAATATTAAAGAGTTTCAGGCCTTCATTTGTACCCTATTCATGGAGTGTGCCATATGCAGAGCTGCAAGCAGGAGGCCATTTCAATGTCTCAGCCTGTGTATGTGTGTGCATGATCGCACTTCTCTCCCTAAGGGTGATAGGATGCAACAAGTGCGTCACAAGGAAACAATCTGTCAGCTCGGATCAATATTTGTTCTTAGCTTTCCACCTGCATCGCAATGCTGCTATCAAAGCCCTTCAACAACAAGACCAGCACACATTCTTAATTTAACACTACAGCAAAGAAGAAAAATTATCTCATATCCCACCTGAAATTTACCCATTAACTCTTGTTATAGCATTAACTCAAAATGAATTACGCCATTATTATTTTGAAATATCAGCAGTTATTTCCACGATGTCTAGCAGATCTCATTATTTGTTTACTGATTTAATTCAATGATGCATAAAACTATGATGTGACTCTAACACTGGCCTAATGCCCGCATACAGTTCATTAAATGTCTCATTTCATCCTCTCCATATCAAGCAATTATATTATGCAAATATGACTACAAATTCCCATCTCTTGAAGCACTGAACTGTATGTTATATTAATATAGTTTGTCTTAATTGACTCAATGGCATATGTCACATGGCACCAAGACTGTAGTAATCAACACAGTCATTTGTATTGTAATCCAATCATTCAGCCACACCACAGTCTTCTTTGTACACTTGTTTTCACTGAAGATGCATCTGTTTTGATCCATCCATACAGCTCTATGACTCCAATAAGCGAGACAACCAAAAGACCACTAGTGGCCCTGAGTGGCCCCTGTTTGAGCGGACCCCAATGTGTCACTGGAAAAATTTGGAGTGACATTTAACCAGCCCCGCTGCTCGAATCTGACATTTTCAATTTTAGTAGCAACAGATTTAGCATGAAATCACAGGGGAGAGGGAAACTTTAAGTTCGACTGTGAGAGCCCTTAAAGTCAACATCCAATCAAAATTGACCCTTTTTGATAATGTAAGTCAATAGCCAAGTAGTAAAGCAGTTGCGGCTCGTGGGTTTTAAAATAGAGGAGGCACACTAATTGTATTGGTCTGGGGATCCCTGCCGATTATTATTATTATCATCATCATCATTATTATTATTATTATTATTATTATTTGCTTAACCAATTCAAAATGGCTTTTTGGTTGCTTTTAGTCAGAACACGTAAAGAAAACAACACACATACAGCAAGGCAACTTCACTTGCAACTTCACTTACCAGGCCTATCACTTGAAGCAAACATCCATCCCTTCTTAAAAGTCTGTTAAAAGAGCCGACTGCTGTAACGTTAGCCTATATCCAGCTTAGGCGTGTTCTCCCTTTATT